>NC_044048.1:18591709-18629209 GCF_902167405.1 Gadus morhua | reverse complement strand
CCAGAGCTGTGATCATGTGTTTAGACTTTATCAAATGCACACAATGCATGTTGTCCTAATAATGTATGCTTATAATCTTTTAGAGATTATTCTATGAATTTACACCATCTCATACAGCAGTACATAAGCAATAGTTTTGGCTATGGCGGTTGCGGAATATTGATTTCTCCATATCGTACTGGAATATAAATAGGGTTGTATATTGTGACCCAGCTGTGTATAGGGACTTGACGTCACAGTTAAACATGGCTTCTTACTTCCATCTATATTGATTGGGATTTATATCTAGCCTTTGCTTGGGCAATCGTCCATTGTTGTTTCATTGATAAACATTGATACACAATATGCTGCTAAATGAATCCAGAGGAGGTTCATAACATCGATTTATGACCTTATGGAAGGAATGCCAAAAAAAAACTAAAATGTACATCTGCAAAAACTGAACATGCAACATTTTAATTAGCATTGCTGAAACATATTGAATAGAGTTTAATTGTATATGTGTCACGGTCTCACACAACGAACACACAAGTGTCATTTGTGTTCCTGACACTGGTCCAACCCTTGTGTTAAGACTTGTATCAGTTAATCCCAACGCTTGGTACACATTCTTCTGCAGCATCGAGCGGGTCAGGCCAAGGCTCTGTTATTGGTGTAAATGTGTCTGTTCCAACCAAACTAATTCCCTCCTAAGCCCTTTGTCCGTGAACAGTTGTTATGAGTGTGGACTCTGACATCTCCATTGAGATCTTAGCTTGATTGGATGTGCCCGGGGCACTTAGCCAGGGATATAAAAGCTAATTGGTGACTGACAGTGACGGACAGTTAAACGGACCAATGCCGTTGGTTTGTCATTAGGATTAACTGCGCACTAAGAACAAGACGTTTCACTGGAGAGCAGTGGAATGACCCTGCGCCTCTGCAGGTGAACCTAGGAGGCTCCTGTAGGCAGCGTTTTATAGGACATTCAACTCTCTGATTACAAGTAGACATTTTAATCATGAACATGATTACAAGTTGTCGCAACTCATACAATTTGCGATGATTATGAATGTGATTTTATATTTGACGCCATATTAGGAGAAACTGTTAATATAACCTATAATAGTAATACTATACTACTTCTTTAGTCTACTACTACTACTAGTAGTAGAGAGACTACTACTAAGCTACTACTGTCAATTTTGACAAACAGATCTGTTTTTTTGAAAAATGAAAGGATTAATAGAAGGTTCGAAAGTAAATGCTGTCCTCTGAAGAATCAGTTTCCTTGATAAGAAGAAATACAATTCACAGAGTCCATAAACGACTTTCAAAATCCATAGTATGGTGACAAATGGGCCCAAAATGTAAGCAAGCAAAATCTCATCTTACATTCTGAGCAGTCAATATTTCACACGGTTGGTCAGTCATTATGAGGCCAACGTCCCTCATAACCTTGGAAGCAGAGGACCTGTCAGCAGATAGCCTCCTGATGGACTGCAACCCAAAACCCAAAGTGGTTTTAAATGCTGTTTAAAACAAAATCCTAGCTTACTCTATGCTGGTGTTGAATATGCATGCTTTCTCCTCGAGTAATGTTTCTTTCGGTGTGAAGTGCAAAGTCTCAACACCCCACTCAAACGCTCACTCGAAGCCTCAACACAGAGCCAACGGTGACACAGTGTGTGTGGGTTGTTATAATGAACCTTCTTGTAAAACACAGACATCCTCTCTATTAAGCGAAATCATGCAGTGCTCCGCACTAAAGGCTTAACTGAAATGCGCCGAATGCTTCTTCTGCAGACTTTAGACTATGTGTGGCCGCCCTGCAATCTAAACACATAGCGTGTTGCAGACAATGCTACGATGTGTGAGTGAGACACAATCGAATCCCACCCAGCTAACCTTGGAGGCTAAAGACTGCTATTTGTCTCAGAGAAAGCCATGTCACCCTGTGCAATGTAAGGTCAGTTCAAAACGAGGGCCACAATGTCCCCTTTGTCACTTAGTCTATTGACGACAGAAACTGTAGATGATTTGTCACTTGCACAGCCAGCCTGAATCCATGCCGCATTATTAGCTAGCTGGAAGCCAACTATATTACTAGGTATTAAACATCATTCATCTGCAGCAGGCATATTCTAATCATTAGTGCATAAGAAACACATTTTCTGCTAACACATAGGATGACAAGACCCCACGCGATGGAGAGGCAGGACGGTGATCGGAGAGCTGCCACTAGCTGGATGAATGTGTTTCATTTTGTCTGGGCCGAAAGGAGAGCCCACTGCTGTAAAAACATTAGTCACGCAAGCAGAGCGGACACGACCTACCAGCTAGCTCAATAAAAATAACGGATCAAGCTGTCTGTGAGGGTAAAATGGCCGCTGTGTGCGGCCAGGTGTCCAGAGTGCATGAAGATGTGGTACACTCCCCATCTCCTGGAAGACAGATGGTGTCAAATGAACTCAGGTTTTTACCGGTCATGATGCTGCAGCCGGCTTCCTAGAGCTGGTTAGCTCCAGCGTTTTCTGGGCCACACAGGCATGTACTGGGGGCCCTGCCTTGATGCTGTCCTGGGGGAGATGAGCAGCCGTCACTAGGCGGGAGGGAGACCATCGCCCCTTCATTAGGAGACAGGGCGAAAATAGAAAGCGCTCACACAGATAGGGTTCCTTCAGTCATCGGGTTTGCAGAATGAGAACGCACCGGTTGGCCGTTTCGGGCTGACTCCCTCAGAGAATAAGACAAAGTTAGATGGATGGATGGACAGGTGGATTGATTTATAGATACGGTTGATTGATAGATACATAGATCGATCCAATGATCAGAAGGTGGATGGTTGAATGGATGGATGGAGAAAGAGAGAGACAGAGACAGACCGACAGAGACAGATCGACAGACAAACAGACAGACAGCAAACCACCAAAAATAAAACGTTATAATACAAATACAGTTGTTACATGTTTGAATATTATAGAGTACTTAAAGGTTGCAAAGAAAATAAAACTACTACAGTTTCACAATCATTGTGAAAGCCCTTTCTTGGCCTTCACCTAGCCATTGAATACGCAATACCCCGGATTGTATTTCTTTATGGGGAGATGCTTCATGTGTGTGCTCTGTGTTGCTTGTGTTTTTCAGTGTATGTGGAACTCAGGTCTTCTGCAGAGGACACATTTAGACTTGAGCGTGCTCTGCCACAGCCACCAAAATGTCCGTCTCCTACGATGAGGTTGCGGGTGCAGGTGTAGACGACACCATGGACAGCTTCTGGGAGGTACAGTATACACGCAACGCACGCATACATACACACATGCATGTACACACCCGCACACACACACACCCCCATACACATGCACACACACACACACTCACACGCACACACACACACACAAATATGCATAAGCAAACACACACACACAGATGCACGCACACACATACATGCAAGCAGCCACATGAACACATGAAAACCTACACACAAACACACAAATGCACATGCACATACACACACTTGGCAGTGTGTGAAAGGTAAAATGCAGGGAGTCTCATACCTTCGGACCACCAATGCTCTCTCTGACTCTGTCTGTGTGTGTGTGTGTGTGTGTGTGTGTGTGTGTGTGTGTGTGTGTGTGTGTGTGTGTGTGTGTGTGTGTGTGTGTGTGTGTGTGTGTGTGTGTGTGTGTGTGTGTGGTTTTTCTCTCTCTCTCTCTCTCTCTCTCTCTCTCTCTCTCTCTCTCTCTCTCTCTCTCTCTCTCTCTCTCTCTCTCTCCCTGTCCTCTCTCTCTCTCCATCTCTCTCTCTCTCCATCTCTCTCTCTCTCTCTCTCTCTCCCTGTCCTCTCTCTCTCTCTCTCTCTCTCTCTCTCTCTCTCTCTCTCTCTCTCTCTCTCCCTCTATCTCTCTCCCTCTCTCTCTCTCTCTCTCTCTCTCTCTCTCTCTCTCTTTCTTTCTCTCCCTGTCCTCTCTCGCTCTCTCTCTCTCTCTCTCTCTCTCTCTCCCTGTCCTCTCACTCTGTATCGATTTTGTTTCACTTTCGCTGTTTCTTCCAACACAGCCTTCTTCCCTGCTAAAAGAGGGACAAGACAAGTACAGGAGGCTGTAATGAGCTGTGTAGCTACTCGCCAAACAGATCTCAGATTGTAAATCAAGAGGATGAGGCAGTCAATGAGCAGCACTCAAAATAATTTTCCTTAGGCAATGTGTGTCTTCTGC
Organism: Gadus morhua; assembly: GCF_902167405.1. Taxonomy (NCBI): domain Eukaryota; kingdom Metazoa; phylum Chordata; class Actinopteri; order Gadiformes; family Gadidae; genus Gadus; species Gadus morhua. Next base: position 18,625,013 of record NC_044048.1, on the reverse strand, counting down.
CGTTTTGCATACAGCCTTTAATGACTGTATCGTTTAGTAAGTATCTATGTGTTGATCACTCAATTTATGGGTGCGATGTGGTGATTGTGGTGTCTGTGATGTAGCTTCTATCTTTGTCAGGGTTTGAATGTGCACTCCCTCCCTCCCTTGCTCCCTCTCACCCCTTCCCTCCCTCTCGCTTTTTTTATTCTCGGGAACAAACCCCCACAGTTATTGTAAATGAATTCCATGACCACAGAGTGGTCTTTGTGTGGCTGCTTCGAGGACCAGAGAGGACAGAAACAAAGACCCTCAGTCTGGGGGACTCTCTGTGAGGCCGTCTTTCACAGCCGGCACCTGGCCGCCACAGCCCCGTCATCCAAACTCGGGCACTCTGTGTCCTGGAGGAGAAGTTGGCTTTCAAATATGTGGAGATTCCTCACATGAGTGTGGTAAACATTCACATTTTCAGAAAGAAAACATCCACCATACAACCAACACAGCCGTGAATGAATACTATCTCCGAACATTAATTCTCTTAATGTTTAGAAACCCTTCCTTGCTAAGGTACCCTTTAGACAAGAATGTACGATATCATGTGTGTGTGCATGTTTGCGTGTGTGTATGTATGTGTGTGTGTATGTGTGTGTATAGGTGCGTGTAGGTGTGTGTAGGTGTGTGTGCGTGTGTGTGTCTGAGTGTGTGGTGTGTGAGTGTGTTATCTTCTGAGGTGTGCACGTGAGCCACCTGTGTTGTGTTGTCAGTATAGCTGGCAGCATCCTCAAAAGGGAGCCAGAGCCAAAGCGTGCACACTGCCGTGCACCTGTCTCCCCCCAGCCCGTCACACATGCAATGTGCTCACACCGAACACAACACACATACACACACAAACACACTGTCTCCCCCGAGCCCGCCTGTCCCAGCCCAACGTTGCGCTGTCTATAATGTATTATTACGTTACATCACATAAACACATGCAACGAGTACACACACACATGCACACACACAGCCATCACTCCTGCAGCTCCGCTTCAAATGCATACACTGCACTGTTAGCTTGCAGGGTAACGTTAACATGCAGCTTGCAGACTGCAAGCGTTCACAGCCGCATTGCAATCTCACGTTGCTGCAGTGCAAGCTGATGTGCACATATGCATTGCACTTGCAGGGCATATGGGCACGTTAGCTTGCAGTTGAGCAGGGCAGTGAATGGCGTGTCTGTGAGCTGTCTTACGATCCTGTATAGAAATAGTTTGTTGCTATTCAGTCCAGTCATACATTTGCTGCTCTCTCTCCGGGAATCTGCCTGCTCGCATTACAAAAGTCAAGGGGATTTAAGCCGTCGCTGTCTGTGACTACACACACACACACACACACACACACACACACACACACACACACACACACACACACACACACACACACACACACACACACACACACACAAACACACACACGCGCACACAAACACACACACACACACGCATTGGAAAACCTCGCTCATTGCATAACTACACATGCAAAGGCACGAGCCCCCTCCTCCCCCTCCTTCTTCTTACCACCAGTCTCTTCCCATCGTGCGCCATGAGCTCACGCCCCCTGCAGGCACGGAGTGGGCGGGGCTATGGTGCAGCTTCTGTTGTTTGCCTTTTCTTTTTCAAGTCCTGATTGGGCCATCCGGGAATTAAGTTATACTAATAATGCTAAAAATATATATATCTTCTTATCACAATATTTATAATAATCACAATATTTGTATTAATATTTCTATAATTGTATAAATAAGAGTCATAATATAATATAAGAATAACGTACAAATAATAACAATGGAAGAATCACAAATAAACCAAATCTATTAATAGTAGAAACCGTTAATATGTAGAAACCGCAATACTATCTCGAGGCGAGCATATCCCTGCTAAGCGTCTGGTGCCGCCTCTCCGCTCTGCTCAGTCCTGTCTCCTCTGCTCCATCTGTTCACAGGTAGGGAACTACAAACGTGCTGTCAAGAGATTCGACGACGGCCACCGGCTCTGCAACGATCTGATGGGATGCCTGCAGGAGCGGGCCAAGATAGAGAAGGCATACGGTGACCAGCTGACCGGCTGGTCCAAGAGATGGAGGCAGCTCATAGAAAAAGGTCTGCTCGCTCATGGTCCCCGTGAAATACTTGATCTCAGTAAAGATGAATCACATTGGAAAACTCAAATTTGCTTTCATAAGCTTTTTGGCCCTTTTGTTCAGTGCTTTGATATTAATTTAGCAGATGCTTTTATCCAAAGCATGTTTTTACATTCGGTATAGAAAATCAATGTATCATTATTGAGCATGTAAGGGTAAGTACTCGGGTACGCCCACAAGGCGTTAGGGTTCGAACCCAGGACCTTTTGCCTGCGGGACAAACACCATAGCCACTGCTAGACTATCCTGCACCCTGCCTCCTAGCTCCTTAACCCTGGATGGCATGATGGTTATATGTTGATCATCCAGCATCGGCCCGCTCCTCTTCATCTCCTCTCTTAATATCAACCCTCACTCTGCCCGCTCAGTCTCTCTCCATGGTTGTGGTTCTCGTTGTCCGAACCCCCACCAGGCCCGCAGTACGGCTCGGTGGAGCGCGCCTGGCTGGCGGTGATGACGGAGGCAGACAAGGTGAGCGAGCTGCACCAGGAGGTGAAGAACGGCCTGGTGAATGAGGACGTGGAGAAGGTGAAGAACTGGCAGAAGGAGGCCTACCACAAGCAGATGATCGGCGGCTTCAAGGAAGCCAAGGAGGCCGACGAGGGCTTCAAGAAGGCCCAGAAGCCCTGGGCCAAGAAGCTCAAAGAGGTGAGGGGGCCGCCGGGGCAACGCTGGGTCCAGGCTGGGGCCGTCTGTCTCTGGCGCATCAGGGAGAGTCGTCGAACATACCGGGGTTTGACTAGGCTATAGTCTAACTGCTGGTGTGAAAGTGGACAGGGCCGTAGGGAAATCAGAGTGTGAGGGGCAGAGGGACGCACTGGTTCCAGTTTGTTTTAAATAGTAATCTTCCGAAGGGAAACTAATTTGTGGTGGAAAGATGGAGGTTTCAGAAGATGATCTTAACAAATATATTACTAAGTGGCCACTATAATAAGGTTTGTTAAACTTAAACAGATACTTGTCTAAGGATGTTGTTCTCTGGAAAGGATGTGGGAAGAAGGATTAGTTTAAAAGTTCTGGCTGAGTGTATGTGGGACCATAGCAGAAGCGTCTAAAATGTATTTCTGCTAACGGTCTAAAGGTTGCTCGCAGTGGTTTGAAGCAAAATACCTGCCACTTTTCTGTTTGGTATTGTGAAAATGTAGATTTTATTGTCGAACTACAAAGCAAAAACAATTCTTCCCTGTATGGTTAGGATATCAGTGGTTAGTTCATCTTCATATTATGACCTATGAACGATAAATATTTGTGGATACATTTTTATGAATTAAAATACAGTAAAGGGGTGATTGGATGAAATGTTGAATGTGTTGAGATGGATGGACACAATTGTAAGAACTTTGGTTAGCAAGACGTTGGGGTCGCACGTGATCCAATATAATGGGGTCATGAGCTAAAAAAGGGCTGGGAACCAAAGCCATACATTATGAGGATCTGGCTTTCAATCGGTTATGATCTGTCCAAACAATTCAACCAATCTTGCCCATGAAGGACCATATATATAAATGATTAAATATATATATAATAGTCCAAGCCTGTGGATTTTCTTCTCGAACCCAGCTTGAGCTTCTCTGTGTCTGTTGAGGTCACCTACTTTACTGAGTTTATTCAGAGGGCCATTTAGGCCATCGGCAAATTGAACAGACATATGCCTGCTGCTGCAGGATATGGAAAGAATTCATGCACAGCTCTCCCTGGACACAAACCTGTCTGATAAACACTGTTGTTCAGTTCCTTCTTCCACGTGTGAGTTCCCTCACAAACAGGAAGTGTGTTGTTGTTATCGTAGTTATAACAGCATTAGTGCTGTTCATTGGCAGTATACTTTTTCTTTGTTCTCATTTCCTTTTCTCTGAACCCACTCTTTATTCAAGTGCCGGGTCTTTATTGATTATTTTATTACAAACCTGTGTGCTTATATTTCCTGATCATACTCTTCACTCTCATCCACTTCCAGTCGGTCGATCTGTTTTGGTTTCGTTCTTTTCAAACAGCTTCGGAGCAGTGGGTGCGTCTCAGCGTCACGGCCGCAGTATGCGTTGTTGTGTGTTCTGCTAGCAGCAGAACCCTTACGGGGGACCACGAGACCCTGAGCAGCGGGGCGGCCCTGACCACTTGTCTCTCCGTGGCCCACAGATGGAGGCGGCTAAGAAGACCTACCACTTGGCGTGCAAGGAGGAGAAGATGGCTGCCACCAGGGAGGCCAACGGCAAGACGGAGGCCTCGGTCACACAGGACCAGCAGAAGAAGCTCCACGAGAAGACGGACAAGTGCAAACACGACACGCAGAAGGTGACTCCATTTGGTGTTGTCGTTTTGTTTTGTTTTTTAAGTTCAATGGAAGGAGTGTGTTTTTTTTTACTTGGAAATTAATCGTATCTTTATCTTTATATTTTTCTCCTTTTATTGAATATTTGTTACAGGCTTACAAAGATCACAGAGTAGAATGATTAAATGCCTATACACTTTATACGTGATACGTGGTAGGTGCTTTACTGGCATTGTAGTTGTGATTGCTACTCTTTTTTTTGATCAGGGTTGCATATTCCCTCCCTATATATGTGAGCGCAAGGTACAGTTTCGGCCTGTTGTTCCTAAAACATCTTCACGCATAACATCCTGAATAGGAGGTTCTGCATTTTTACATTCATTACTTTCCCGTGCCCCACCCACATCTGCACACAAACTGCAATAAATGACTTAGATAGATGTCATTATTGAGCTCGGCTGCAGTGGTCAACCCACAGTAATATAATTACTATTAATTAATAATTATTTGGTTGAATTATTAACATGATCTATGGATGTGGTATATGCAAATTTATTTTAGCCCCACCAGATCAATGGATGAGAAAGTTATATCGAACGTGCCCTCAGAAAAATACCACAATGCGGTCTTTGTGGTTTGGTTATTCTAAATGGAAGAAAGGGGACGACACTTTCTATGTATATTGCTGGATTTTCCCTTGAGCATGCTTACATCCACTATTGTCCTAATATAGTCCTAGTCTCTTGTCCGAGAGGCTTTGCATTGGCCCCGGCAGAATGTGTAGAAATCCTAGTCAATGGCCGAGTACCTGTGGACGCTTGTCAGTTTACCTCGGCCCGCAGGAGATTATCTTTCCCTCTATTCATAGAGATCGGGTAATGAGGAGAGCAGATTATACTAGGCCAGAGAGAGTAAGGTGCTTACACACACTCAAACGCAAGTGCATTCAAACACACACATTTACACACACACTCATGCACACGCATGCACACACACACAAACACACACATACACGCACGCACACACACACACACACACACACACACACACACACACACACACACACACACACACACACACACACACACACACACACCCACACACACACTCACACACACACACACACACGCAGTACAGTATGGCCATGCATAATTGATGGATGATTAGATTTCCTGTGCTGCCTTTAATCCTCTGTGTAAATAATAGTAAATAATAGTATAAAATAGTAGCCTTGTAGATTGACCTTACTGTCTGTATATTAGTCCTCTTCATACGCTCTCCTTTAGGACTTTATCAAGGGGGAGATACTTGAGCACACTTCATTCTCATCCTCAATATCACAGAGCTATATCAAATCTTTTTTATTCAATTGTATTTCTCGCAAATCTCTTTTAGGTTGAATATACATGAAGGTCGTTAACATTGTGTAATACCATATTTGATACTATAACAAATTAATTGTTGGCACTAAATGTACTGTGAAGGTCTATTTGAAGTCCTGAAAGGGAGTGATACGAAGATAAAATAATAAACATTATGTTTCCCATGAGTTAAATTCCCTCTTGCCAGACAGAGCTTGTTTGACTTACAGTTGGCTACTACAATTGTTTTGACACAGCCTTTTCCAAACAGGACTATTTTCAAACTGGGAAATAGCTGTTTGCAAAAGTTGGCAATGCATCAATAATTGATTTGTGTTAAAACATTATTTAATTATTGTTTTTTTTTGCAATTTGCACATTGTACATTGCCAATGGCACTGGCCATCAATCTTTATTCTGTCTGACTTGAATTCACAGCTTGCTCTGCATTGTGTTTTCACCTTGAAACAAGAGTGGGCCTCTCAGCCTCATTTTATCTTACTTTCTATGTCATGTTTACCCTTCTATCTTTACATTTTATGTTAGGTGTACCCTTAATCCTGATATTTTTCTTTTGCCTTTATTTCTACAATGGTGGCTCATTGCTATTTGCTATCACTTGTCACCTATGTCTGCCCAATCGAAACCTATGGTCCTCAAGAACTGTTACTGCACACAGGAACACCTGGAGGGGATCTCTCCCATGTGTCTCCCTCTCCTCGGTTTCAGGAAGGGTTCACAGGTTTTATGTTTTGGGGACGGTGTCAAGAACAGGCTCTACCAACCAGCCTGACCTTCCCTCCTCCTCTCCCTCTCTCTCTCCCCCGGCTATCCCGTCGCAGGCCAAGGAGAAGTACGAGAAGTCTCTGGACGAGCTGTCCAAGTGCACCCCGCAGTACATGGAGAGCATGGAGACGGTGTTCGACCAGTGCCAGCAGCACGAGGTCAAGAGGCTGACCTTCCTGAAGGAGGCCCTGCTGGACATCAAGCGCCACCTCAACCTCACTGAGAACCAAAGGTGGCTCACGTCCACTGGGTTGCTTTAGCCGTCGCTCTTACCCGCTTGCACTCACTTTACTTCACTTTGTTTAGTTTGTCCTCCTGTTGTTGGGATTCACTTTTCATTTTGAGACCTCAAAGTGCTGCACATTGCTAGAGCAGAATGTAAAGCAGAGCTAAAACAATAAGAAGTTAACTCAGAGATTACAAAAACGACCTCAAGGCCCGTCCTATACAAAGAGGTATTTAATTTGTAGGTCTATTGCACACACAACGTGTGTTTTGTGAGGGTTATTGTGTACATTTGTTCCATTCAGTACATGCATTCATGTCCTGAAACAGTGCAACGTGACTGCATCATATGACATCTACATATCTCTCTACATTACCCTCTTCACCCGTCTATCCTTTTAACGTGAACGAGTTATTCATTCCCTGTTCCCGTTGATGAAGCGTTGGTAGGAGACTTCATTAGCTGTACATCAAGCCTTTGATGTACAAAACATTTCTTGGAGATTAAATAGTAATAACCTCCAGTGGATAATGTCGTCAATTTGCACTAATATTTGCCTTAATAGTCACATCACTCAAGCTCTATTATTAATTCAGTTTAATACATTATTTGTGTTACATTCCACATTCAATTAAATAATTGAAACACAATTATCACTAAGCCATTTAAATGTAAAGATTAATTAATTGATCAAACGGCCAATGCCATTAGTACCAATCCATTTTGGAGTTGAAAACGTTTCGTGGCACATGTAAAAACATTTAACAGCCTTTGACTGTTTAAATACAAATGATATATTATGGAGCCATTATGCTGAAATATTCAAATATTTGGAATCTAGTTGAAAGATGTATTTTTATTGGTTTATTAAAGTTCATTCATTCTTTACCGTTGTTGCCTCCAGCTGGAAGAAAGCGTACAAGAGTTATATTTATACTTATATTTATTCATCTTTTTTCTTGAACTCCCAGATCCCTAGATCCATATGCCACTGGGCTATTGTTTAATACACACATTCATTTTGAATATATGAAGCAACAATAACAATCTGTTACTCCTTGCATACAGCACATATTGTATCACAATGATATTTTTTTTTTCCTCTCTCTCTCTCTCTCTCTCTCTCTCTCTCTCTCTCTCTCTCTCTCTCTCTCTCTCTCTCTCTCTCTCTCTCTCTATCTCTCAGCTATGCCACAGTATACAGGGAACTGGAGCGCACCATCCTGGGGGCCAACACCCAGGAGGACCTCAAGTGGTTCAGCAACAACCACGGCCCTGAGATGCATATGAATTGGCCAGCGTTTGAGGTACATTCTACCCACTATGTCACTGTGTGCATAGTATTCAGCAGACGGTGAACCAAGAGAAGGGGTCTTTAGAGGCCAAACCGGTCTGGGTGATCGAACCATTGTAACCTGCTTCACTGAAACATCCATCACCAATTTGTAATTGCTCAATATTACAGATTCTGCCTAAAGAGCATTTAGCATTAGTGTGCTTGCCAGGAGTGTAAACAATAGCAGCAGCCCTTAGGTCTTTGTGTTACTGTATGACATATTGTGAGGTACTCTGTCCACAATCTTTCTCAGAAGATGAGAGATTCAGATTTGGTCCGCAAAATCTATACAAAAGTATTATTTTTTTGGTCAAAGATGTTTTAGTGAAGCCAGTAGAGACGGCTGGAGCAGGAAGGGGTTTCCCATTCGCTTTCTATTTTATGGATTATTGTGTTGTGTTCTGCACTGCAGGAGTACAACCCCGATGCGGCGAGCGCTCCTATTAAGAAGAAGAAGCCGGACGGAGCCCCGCCCACTCCCAGCACTGACCACGTGGCTCCGCCCGGCGACCGCAGCAGGTAGGTCTGAACATATGTCTGACCACGGTCTCAGCATCCTCCCAAATCCTCAGGTCATTCTGGGATGAGAAGAATAACGAAATCTTGTTCAACGGTAAATTCATTAATAGTCCTGTTGCACAAAAGCATCAACGTATATACATAGATGCCACATTGACTGCTTAGGGACTTGCTGTTTGTCTAGATATGACGTGTACATTTAAACCGATTTCATTGAGTCGTTACTATATTCAAGGGTTTAAGATAGCATTTATTGTCATTGTACAGTCACCTACACAATGAAATTGTCACTCTGTGGTCAGCGAAAAAGAACGATTAACTTGTGCCAAATATATATTTTCGTAACAATAACAAACATTAACAAAGGGTTGGGTAATGACTAGTTTGCTATTTATTATGGCACCTTGTTATAAAGTGTTACCGTTACCATTTTTTAACATTGCCATTCTAAAATCCTTAAAAACAACGGCCTCTTGTGGCTAATTGCTTAATTACAACCTTCCACCAACAACTCCATCAACCAAGGGATTTCTTTCTCTCTGTAAATTGATTTGGTCTTTGGAGAAAAATGTTTGAAAATGTTATTTCACTTAAGTGATGGCTGCATTGAAAAAGTTTCATACTGCAGATGTAATCATGTTTTAAACCAGTTTATTGTAATTCTTGTGAATGAAGTGCTAAAGGTTATATGCCGGGGCGGCATGTGCCTCAGGAGGTTGAGCAGGTTGGCTGGTAACCCTAACTGCTTCCAACGTGCTGGCTGTCGCCGTTCATGGTTGAAACTGCCGTCGTTGTATGAATGGGTGCACGAATGGGTGAACGTCAGGCAATATTGTAAAGCATTTTTAGCGGCCATTGATTAGAAAAGCCCTGTAAAAATGCATTTAATATTTTCTTGTTGTGGTGCACTTTAATACAACTCCGCTGACCATCAGATCTGACTTTGGAATGTTCTCTGCCATTGCAGCGTGAGCAGCTACGAGAAGAACCAGGCCTATTCCACCGAGTGGTCGGACGACGAGCAACCCGCCGGGAACTCTGGCAACGAAAATGGTGGCAACGGAAACTCCTTCGAAGACGACTCTAGCGTGGGGAAACCACAGGCCACAGGGGTCCGTGTCCGCGCCCTGTATGACTACGAAGGACAGGAGCAGGATGAGCTCACCTTCAAAGCAGGTACTCCCTTACACCGCCTAAGAACCCCCGGTAGAGAACAACAGGGCCGCCGTGCCCGGATGTCGTTCACTAAAGCCCAAAGCACACCGTCACCCGGGACAGACGCACATAATGTTTTACAATTTTCACGTCCAAAATATGTGGATGAATAAGAGTCTGGTAAAATGCAGGCAAAAATACACCACTACATTCACGTCACATTTGCTTTTCTCCGTAACAGAGCAAAGGAATGATCATATTGTTTGTGAAAAAATAAATAAAAAATGATCAAAAGAAAAATGATCATATGATAATTTTTTGTTGCTCAAAGCCTTCTTTCCCATTGTAGGCATTAACAGTTAAATTCAAATGTCTCTGCTCAGATCTGATCTTGTGCCTTAACATGGAGTCGAGGCTCAGAGATCAGATTTGGGTTGGATTTCTTTCGGATAGAAGTCTATTTTTTATCAAATGGGGCCAAAGAATAACTGCTTTGGGCCACTTTAACCTTGCCATGTGGATGTGACCCTAATCACAGAAGGTGTGTTCTGCAGGTGGCTGCAGATCACCGGTACTCTGGGCCTTGTATTGTCAGGCTACTCTATCCACCCTTGCAGATAGCAGTGTTTAGTCAATAATGGATGTGTGAAACACAAATTACAGGAATTTTGAAGCAATTAGCCGTTATCTAGCAGCCCTTGCTCTTCAGCAAGGGCGGTATAAAGCGGGTAAAACCAGTTCTGTGACGCCATTTGCAATTTGAGGACAAGCTGCTACCTAAAAAGAAAAGCTAAATGTCATATTTGATTGAGGGATCCTTAACAATGACCCATGAAGATGAGTATCAGCCATGTGTCAAGCTTGCTTATTAACGGATTCATTCACTTCACAGGGGATGAGCTGACAAAGACCGAAGACGAAGATGACCAAGGCTGGTGTAGAGGTCGCCTGGATACGGGCAAGGAAGGACTCTACCCAGCCAATTACGTCGAGCCTATCTAGACACGTGACTGGACGGGGACCTGCCATTGGAGGCAGCTTGAACTGTCGCGTCCAATTGCACCGCACATAGCCAGAGACTTAAGAGCAACACATCCCTTGTCCGACTGATGAGCCAAGCAGTCTTGCCGAAATAAAAACGTAGTAACCTAAAAAGACGATATATCGGTATAATATATTTTATCAAGCATTTGGGGTGGGTGAACATAAACATTTAGGAGATAAGAGCGTCGGCGGTTATAGCAGTATATTATACACACTCCAAGCATAACAGAAAGCCATTGCAGGGATACACTTTGCTTTATGTAGCTGTATTCAATATAATGGAGCAAAATCTGAACATGCTTGCATTGTGGTTTTCTTGTCAAATTGGGAGGACAATATATTAGATCATACCTATTCTACAAAGACAAGCTTGTCGAACTGCATTGTGTATATATATATGTATATATACAGTATGATGCCATTTCTCTGTTGCATTTCAATGCCGTGTGTGTGTCATCATTCTTACATTGGGAATGCTATGTGTTGTTAAAAAGTAACACAAATTGTATCCTTTTGGTGATTTGGTCCGATCCCCTCTTTTCCAGTGTGTGCAGTGCTCTGTGTTTTACCTGTTTCAACGCTAGTTTGCATAGCAGCATGCGCTATGCAACACGCATTCCCCGTAACCCAAGGCCACGTTTAGGCTACAACTTGATGCAACAACTGTTTTTGAAAATGCAAAGAAATGCAAAGAAACGTCAGTTTCTCCTTTGCGGCATGTGCTTCTGGACATATCCGACCAGGCCTCACAACACTTCTAAGGGAGGCCAGTCACGTTTCCTCATTTATTCTGTTTCATAGTTAATCAAATGTCTTCAAATGTCATCACATTTGTTAATTACATTTAATTTCTTCTGACCGTATCGTCATCATCCTGATCATCCCTCCACCTCCATATCGAGAACGATTCTGTCGTCCTGACAGAAGGTTTCATTCAGGGTTCAGCCCGTGAAGATCTCAGTTCCTCCTCATCCTCTTCCTCCTCCTCCTCCTCCTCTTCCTCCTCCTCCTCCTCCTCTGTCTCGCTTGGATTGGTTCCATTGCTGCTATCCTTGAACAACACCACGCCTCCTCATTGTTCAGTCTATGATGATGATGATGATGAAGATGATGATGACGATGATTATTGTTCTTTTCTTTGGTTGTTTTTCTGTTCATTTCTTTCATTATCAAGTCGGATCAAGTCATTGACTACAACAGAGCGGAGGTGATTCCACAGCATAGGGGACGAGGGTCCGTCTCGACGACGCTTATGGCAGGAACTCGCCTCTTGCAGAGGGAGCTGCGTAGTCGATGCCCCAGTACCCCTGGTCACCCCCAAGACGGGCCTCCAGTCAACATGAATGTACTAGTGTGTGGGCTGCATAGAGGGCAGGTCGTCTCCATGTTGTCCTCCGTTTGTCATTTAAAAAAGAATAGAAGATATATAGTGATATGCTGGCCTGTGTCCCCGCTGAGCCAAAGAACGACAGGAGCCCATCAGCTCCCTCTTACTCACCACACCGCAATAACCCCCACATCACACAGTGTAGACGAGCACTAGGCCAGTCCATCCCCGTCTCCCATGTATCCTATACATGTGCAACACGTTATGGCCTAAATATTTACAACATGCAGAACTTGATGTTATTCCATCGATAACCTGATAACAAATAGGCATTCGATTAAATTGAGTTCTTCAGCAGATACGGCAACACCAGTGGCAAGGAGACCTCCCGGAAATCCTCCAAGAGAGAGAGAGAGTGCGTGTGAGAGAGAGAGAGATCCTCTGTATTTAGTTGCCCCTTTAGTGGTCGTACTTCACTGGAATCAACAGTGCTGAGGTGTGTCAGCCGTGTGTGCGGTGGGGGGATCTTAGCAAAGTGGGAGCAACACCTCGACTGTTCACAAGCTGTGTCTTAGAGTAGCTGTCCAGCCTAGCAAAAACAACCCCTGTCACTAACCTCTCCTCTATCTTCTTAAAACACACACGCCCACACACACACACACACACACACACACACAAACACACACACACACGCACACACGGACACATGCACATAGACACAGACGCACACTCATACAAACACGCACACGCATACACATGCCCATACATCGAACACACACACACACACACACACACACACACACACACACACACACACACACACACACACACACACACACAAATATATACACAAAATTTATTATCAACACTAACCGGTTGATCATTTTTTTGGTAAAAAAAATGTCATCTTCATCATCCAGTGTGTATGAGTTGTGTACATGTTCTAGAAATATAAAAAGAAGAAAAAAATGCGATTGAGTATACAGGCAAAATGTAGTGTTATACATGTAAAAGTGTTTCATTAAAAATAACAATGGAAAAACATGAAATAATAAGTACCATATTGTATGAATTTCATCACGATGGAATTGTCAATGTACCATATAAGGGCGTGACGTCACCCTCACGCCGTCAGATTTGTATATGATGATGTAATTTAAAGATTATATTCTATTGTAACTGTACAACTGTGTTGAGTTGAAAATGAAACCTAACTATGTTGAGGCAGTAAAAAAGGTGTATATGTAAATGCTTTTTTATGTTGATTATCTTCCTTATGCACACAAAGGGGGAGTGACAACAGTCCATGTTGTAAAGACCCTATATTAGCAGAGTAGAAGAAGATGTATGTTCATAGTTAGTGATGTACTTTTATCTCCTAACTGGTGTAGTGCCTGTTCATCTTAATGTAACACAAACTTCATTTATCAAATATGCATAAAGATGATAATGATCAGTGATAATATTATTAGTGAAAACCTGAATCAAATTTGTTGTTATGGTTGTGGATATTGCGATATTGGTTTAAGAGGAGAAAACAGGTTTGTTGAAAAATGCAATGGTGTCCGTGTGCTTCTTTCATGTCCTTAGAAATATTCCCAGAGGATAAAATCTGATTTGCATTGTATCATATATTATATGCCTGTGATTGATTACTCATGAGAACTGAGAAATGCTTTATTGTTTTAGACAATGACCAAATATAAAGCCAAAAGAATTGTGCAAGGCACGGCTATCTACTAAATACCTACCTTCTTTGGAATTAGAGCTTGAAAATATAGTGAGTCACATCTCCCTCCCCTCTACACAAGGTAACACAAGGTAAAGGGGGGAGAAAAAACAACAGAAAAACCAAGTGCCATTCATCAGGGAGTAGTACAACACAGTAAAAAGAATAACAACCCATTATTCTGATTGAAAAAATCATAACAAAACAGGCAGGAGTGCATATCTTTCTAGTAGGCAGTCTTTAAAATCGAAAAATAAGAAAGAGTTATTTTCCTTTGTCCTTTCCTGTTTTCCTTTTCTGAGGCTCCGCTGGACATTATCATACAGGGTTCACAAACTGGTACACCAGCCTCCGGGAAACCTCTGGCTTGCGGATAATGCCCTTCTTGTAGTACTGGCGTATGGATCGACTCAGCTTGTCATAGTTCATAGCTGGCCGGTTCTTCCTGATGCCCCATAACCTGGCCACGTGAGCTGAGTCCTCTATCTTAAATATCCCTGTGGGGCAAGGAAGCAATACGGGTTCAACTTGTGTGTATAGAGCCTGGGCCTTTTCTATAGATGGTTCTTATTTTGTAAATATAGTATAGATATTATATTCTAGGGTTAAACTTTAAAAATGTTCACAGTAAAATTACAGTAAAGTACTTGCAGCAGTTTTGCCAGTAAGGTACTAGATTACTGTTCGAATTTCGCTGTCAATTTACATCAAAGTGTTACAGTGTTTGGTTAGAGCTAGGGTTAGAATTATTATTTATAATTCCTTCATATTAAATCCCCATCAGTTGACCAACGTCTCCTCTACAGCCACTGACCTTTCTCCTTGTTGATCCAGCGGATGCAGAAGCTGTAGTTGTTGGGCTTGAGGAGCAGCTCCCTGAGGAACTGCCACAGGTGGATAGGCTGGCTGGGGTAGTGAGAGACCACTTCTGACCACGCGTTATCACCACCTGCAATTAATGGCGCCCAGATAAGGGACATGATGGAAAATCATTTTTACGCCCAGCAAGTACAACTTTCATCATTGTTTGAATGCATGTGGTTTTTATTATCGCACACTTTTATCAGTTCAATTTTGCAATTCATCACGGATATAATACAAAGCCTAGCTGTTAGACTTTGCCCCAGGAAAAGCTTTCTTTCTACTTACTGGATTTGCCTTCTCTCCCTTCCTTCATACCAGCAGCTACAGAGAGTAGGGACAGAGTAAGTGATCAAGTGCCAAACCATCACATTTAAATACTGACGTTGTGAATTATAACAATCATATTTGTTTCAATGCCATTTAAAGGTTGAAGAGCTATTATTTGTGGTTAATTTGTTGGAAATGTCATAGCCCTCTGCAAGCCATTAATAATTGAAATACACTGTGTTTCTATATGACTGGGCCTGCCTCTGTATGAGCCAAATAAAAAAGGTTAATCAATCAGGGCCTCTCTTTGCTGATTGGTTTGGGGGAACCAACTTGCCATTCAATCACAGGTGAAAGACCAACGCATTGAGAAAAGTTGGGATCCAAGGGAGGGGATGTTATTTTGATCGTCTCAAAATCTTGCTCCCCTCTACTCTTGCTCTTCACGACTCTCCATACTCACTCTTACCCATAGCAGCTTTAAGTCTCCCAATTCTAACTCGGCTTAACAAGATGCGACTAAAGCCGCAAATTAGCATCCTACCTGATTTCCAGATGTCCAGGTGAGCGTACAGCATGTCCCCACACTGCATCGAGCGCTGCCTGAAGTCCTCCTCGCTCATGGAGCACAGGTCCTTCCCCGTCAGCTCCTGGAACATCTTACACGACTGGGGCAGTCTGTAGAGGTGCTCCGTCCACAGCAGCCACTTTTGCACGTGTACGCAGCTCCAGTCCAGGGGATCTTCACACACAGACAACACAGAGGTTAATGGAGGTGATCCTCCCTCACAGTTAGAACCTCTTATGTGGCAAAGCAGGTTTTGCGAAAAAAATATTAGATATTCGTGAGTTACCTAATTTAGCCTTCAACTTCTATGTAAAATATAATTAAAAGGAGTTGCTTGTTTGATTTGTGGCTTCTTCAGGCAGTCGACCACTAACTGCTCTTGACAAGCACGGTTGAGTTGAATTGAATGAAACAGCGGTATGCTAATACAGTTTAATAACACTTAAATCCTTCTCCCCTCCAGCTCTATTCCATTCATCACTACTTTCATATACAAATGATACACATAGTCATATTGGAAACCGCGACAACCCTCCTCACCTGCTTCAATGTTGAGCAGCTTGCAGGCCGTGGCGATGTCCTTCAGCACCTCTCCCACCACCATCGTCTGCACCTGCTCCAGGGAGCCCTCCTCTGCCTGGCCGTCCAGCAGTGAGGGAGAGCTGCTGCTGGGACTGCTGTGGACCACCTCCCCCAGTGCCTCTGCGGGGCTCAGGCTGTGGGGTGCGGCCTTCTGAAGACAGGGCTCGTCTTCGGCGTCCATCGCCTCACTGCATGACTGGAAGATGTCCGGCCAGCCCAGCTCCGGTAGTCCCAGTAGACTGCGAGACGGTTTGACGTCCCCCGGGTCGTGCCAGGTCCCCTCGGGGTCGGGGGGTGTGTGGGGGTGTGGGGTTACGTTGGGGAATTGCGGGGTGTTCCCGATCTGCTCACACACTGTGCTCCTCATGCTTGGGTGTCTGTGGCACTGGCGGAGAAGAGGAAGAAGAAGAAGAAGAAAAAGAAGAAGAAGAAGAAGAAGAAGAAGAAGAAGAAGAAGAAGAAGAAGAAGAAGAAGAAGAGAAAGATGAGGGCAGTGTTTGCAAGGTGCATGCAGTGAGTCACGGTGCATTGACAGCTGAGCTTGTTGATTTCAATAGCAGCCTTGTATCTGTGGAGCCTGACACTGGTTCGATTGTCTCTGGCACCATCAATGTATAGATTTAGGTAAAGAGCAGTAGGTAAATAAACTTTACATTTGAATAACGGTGCTTGTTCAGTGGGAATGTACTTGGAAGTGAATAGGTCAATTTAATGTCACTAATATAATTGCATACGGCTTGTTTGCCTGAACTTTGCATTAAATACGCATGTACTTAAGATCGAGTAAGTACATACAATACACGTTGATAATCCTACCAAATATTGCTGATACAATTCAAATTCAAGGGATTACTGTATGTCTAACTGATTGTCCCAAGAAAGTGCAGCCACAATTGGCTTTGACACTATGACTTGATATGAACCAGAATCTCAAGGAAAGGGTGGGGAGCTGTCTCGTTCTTGGTGCGGAGTGAGTAGACTGCTCACTGAGCGATACCGTACCGCCGTGGTGAACTGGTCAACAAAGCTGCATGTTCACATGCAGCAATTACAATGAAACACCCAAACAATGATGAAGCACTTTCCGCCAACGACAGCAAAACAAATGGCAAGCCTAGAAGAATGATGTGTGCACAATATATTTGGCAGTATCAGTACCAGCAAATGTGTTTTTGTATTTTGTTTTGTTCCAACTAGTTTTGTTGTAACCTTTTCTGTTCATCCCTCCTCTCCCATCGCTGTACTGTTTTGTTGGTTTCTCTGTCGTTTGTGTCTGGGAGACTTAATTGGTTAATTGGTGAATTGCTGCAGATGGTTAGGGCAGATAGCTAGGGCAGCTAGCAGCCCTATAGTTCAATGCCAATGACAACAGATCAGCCTGTACAAAGTCATCTATTTGCCTTGATTTAGTTTTGGGTGTGTTGTTTTGCCAAATTATTAAACGTATTATCCTTTCAATTTCCTTTTCGGGTGTATTTCAGTTATTGCAAGCTGATTTGAAAGTGAACAATTAGATGTTATTTGAGAATACTGTTACCCCTGGTCGTCACAAGCATCATAACATTCAATCCTGGACTGAAATAAACTGAAGAAAACTAAGTGACATATATCAAACCTGAAAACCTTCGCATAAAAAGTTTTTAATTGAGGCTGTGCAATCTATTTATAACCTTTTCCGTTTTTTGGAAATGCCTCCCAGATTTACGGTTAGGTGTATTTAAATATATTTAGATTATCAAGAGATCAATTCTCTACAAAACCAACCATGTCTATTATATTTTTTTCATACTTCAAATAGTACATCTAAAAAATAAAAGCTATTAAAACTCCCTTTCAACTTTTCATCTATATTTCCTGGAGGCAGGAACTGTTGAAACTCTGAAAACCTGCTCTTCTGGCTGTCTTTCACCTTAAGCTAACTGCCATGCTGGAGGATGACAAGGTGTGTGTGTGTGTGTGTGTGTGTGTGTGTGTGTGTGTGTGTGTGTGTGTGTGTGTGTGTGTGTGTGTGTGTGTGTGTGTGTGTGTGTGTGTGTGTGTGTGTGTGTGTGTGTGTGTGTGTGTGTGTGTGTGTGTGTGTGTGTGTGTGTGTGTGTGTGTGTGTGTGTGAGAGAGAGCAAGGGAGCGAGAGAGTGATAGCGTGTTAATCTCTTGCATGCTTTGTTTAAAATGTGTACACATAGAAAATGAGTCATTTTTAGTTTTTTTCCAAACTGATATGGGATTCTAAAATTGTTGGCTAATTGTTGCTCACTGCATTCCTCTTTTCACTGGACAAAAGCAGACATTGATATCACACCTTTTAATTTAATCTTTATTATACACGCCTATTTCGGGTGTGTGTGTGTGTGTGTGTCTGTGTGTGTGTGTGTGTGTGTGTGTGTGTGTGTGTGTGTGTGTGTGTGTGTGTGTGTGTGTGTTTTTGTGTGTGTACTTCCGCACATGCGTGTGTGTTTATGTGTGTGCATGCATTTTAAAGTTATGACAAATATGAAGGAAGCAAGGTATCGAAAAAAAAAAATCTTCATTCTGATGCATATCATAAGGAAACAACTGTTCTTTTCATGAACTCTGCTAATGTTTTGGCATTTGTGTGGGGATTTTCGTGTTACCATAAAATGTTACCATAATTAAATATATTTTTTATGTTATTAAAAAATGCAACACAGATATAGGTGCGACTACAATTTTTTTTAGCAAATCACATAATCAGGAGAATACAAGACAATGACAGAAAAAATATTGACAGAAAAATAAAGTAAAAAGGCCATGTAAGCTCACCTTTTTGAGTAGTCAGGGTCAGAGGATGTGCAGTGTGTTCTCCAACACCACGACCAACAGGTCCGCCTCAGGGAGGGAGTTCCTCACGAGCAGTCCTCTGTCCTCCACCAGAGGAGACGGGTGGTTGAGAATAGGCCCAGACTTGTGAATGTCAGGCCTGGCAGGGTATCACCCTGTGCAGAAGAGGTGGTCAAAAAAAACTGGAAGCACAGCCCTTCATCATCATCCTGCTCTTGCATTTGAAGCTCTCGCTCCAGTTTCACTCATTCACTCTGTCTCTCTCTGAGAGAAAGTGAGAGAAACTCTTTTGGGCTCACAAAAGAGTCACACCGACGTATCAATGCTGAACAAAAGGGTGTGTCCTATTTAGTAGGTTTTTAAATGGCTACTTTATGCTGGCCTGGGGCCATGTATGAACTGAGAACTCCTACTGAAGGTTCCTACTGAAGTTTCCTCGGTACTCAAAGGAGATTTCATACTCGGATGCTGGGGTGTTTGCTTCCTTTGGCTGTGCTTGTAGGACCATTAAAATGGAATAATTCACATCTTTGATGGCTTCTTTTCTGACACTGTTAATAATACCTGAGAGAAACAAGGTGTCAGCGGCTGTATAGCAAGGAATAGTAGTGGATGATGTTGGTGTAAGTGTGAAAAGATCTGATGTGTTCACAACAAACGGCCCGGATTTATTAGCTCACTGAAAACCGATGATTAGATGGATAATAACATACATTTAATGTAATTTCTACAGACAGAAATCTTATATTTGAATCTGGTGAGTTTCAAATTGGATGCAAATCTTTGATAACCTCCACCTGTCATTAAATGGACCTTTCCACTGTAGACATATATGATCTTTAAATCCACTTGCTATTGAGGGCTATATTGCTCTTTTTAGGTCAATAGTTGCCATTATAATTGGTCTCATTATATTTTCTAAACCTGTTCTCAATCTAAATAGTGGAAAATACTTCCACTTCCAACAATTAAACAGAGTGGACACACAAGGGTATTTATAGCTGCATTAGCAGACTTCAGGGCCAATCTGAACAGCGTCACAAATTGTGCTCCTTGTAGAGACATATATTGAAAGTAGAAGGAAGGGAGGAGTCGGTGGGATAAAAGGAGTGCAATGTTTGGTTAGCCTAAAGAGCTCTGTTTACCCACGAGTGTTGAAATGTTGCTGAGCAGTTTGTAGCCTGCATGCAAATTATGAAAGCAATAAATATACTTAACAGAAATCAACAAATAGAATGAAATCTATTGTTGAGTAAAATGTAATTTAATGTAATGTAAATGTAATGTACATTTATTTGTAAAGCAGTTGACCAAAGTGCTATAAAAAAACAAGAAAAACAATAGTAATAATAATAACAGTAATAAAAATGCTAATGTAGGTTAGAAGTTGCCACATTGCAATGAATCAATCAGGATCAAATAACCAAAAGATGAGATAAAGATGAGGTAAAATAAAGGTTAAATTAAAGGCAATAGAGTAGAGATAGGTTTTAACCTGTTTGTCAAAAGTAAGATTAGTATCCAGTATTACAACCAAGCTTCTTATATGGGACTTGATAAATAACTTGCTGATAATTACATGCTAACTGAAGAAAACAACAATAAGACTTGTAGTCATCCCTTATGTAGGCTGATACTTAATTCATTTTTTAATTTTATGTCATTGAATCTTTCATGCTCATTTGGGGCACATTACCCCTGACCCAGATTAAAATAGTGTCAAGACCTTATACATGTGTCGATTTTAGTGTTATACTGTCTTAATGTTCCAGAGACTAGACCTAGGCCTACCTGATTATTGGGCCCATCTTCAATTTCAATTTTGTGAAACTCGAGAATCTAACCACTGAATCGTAAGACAATGCTCCACACTGGTGTATCAGAGCTAACAGCAGTCTATTTCACAATTTGAAGGAGATATGATCAATTGGAAGCAAATAAAAAAATGAAGCTAGGACAGACATTTGTGTAGATGCGTTTCTGTTTTGCACTTGACTGGTGTATATGTGTATTTTTTTAAATAATATCTAAATGAGAAGATATTCTAAAATCGGGGCACATAGGCCTTTAGGGATTATTGGATGAGCTACATTGGTGAAACCGTGATGGGCTCTTCATATAGCACTTGACATTTTTGGTCATATTCTGCATATGCCTATATATTTAAACAGAAACTGTGCATCTTGGGAAAATGATGCATGACTCCAATTTAAATGACAATAGAAAACCTCTGGCTTGTGACCTCTTTGTTACAAGCCAAACAATTGGATTTGTAGGAGGAAACATATCACATCAGACACAATCATTTTAGTTATAATTTAATTTTACAAACTGTCATCCAACACACAAGGAGAGAAAAAAAAGCACATATCATCTGTGTGGCCAGTTTCAGTCCAACACATGCCAACTGATTCTTACACTATCTGACCAATGAAGACCAATGAACCCCATCTCCTTTTAAGATGTAGAATTTAGCATTGTCCTTACAATCCCATGTTTTATGAATATGGTTCACCCTTACATCCAGGAACTATACATTTATTCTGTGCACAGCAACCATAAGCACTCCTAACGACGAGGCGTCTGTGGTATTGAAGATTTAAGATCACTTTTCTCCTGGGGCAAAATTAGCCTGCAACCAAATGAAATTAGGCTCTCTAGGAAAGAGGGTTTATTTCAATTGTCAATCAATACTTATTTAGCGGCTGCATGAAGCCCTCAGGATCCATGTGTAGGCCTACTGGAACAACAACATGCCACAATGGGGCCTATTTGGCAAAAGGGGCCCCCACATAACTCAGTGCATAGATCTGACGGTTAGTGCAATTAAAGCACAAGAATAATAAGCGATGTAGTCTAGAAGAGAATGCTAACTGTGTTTCCAAACCTACAATTTATGGAACACCCTAGGAAAGACTTACTGAGGGACAAAATTAGAGTAAGAAAAAAAGGAAATTGAAGGCAATTTATCAATATACTTTGGATCGTTGATGTTTACAAACAATTCAGCCTATTTTACATTCACTGAATACATTCCGCTTCAATTGAAAGAAATATTTAAAGCTGCCATTTCCCAAGATTATGTGGTTTAACAGAATGCATGTGAATGTGATGAAGGTGGAGAGTCACCCGTGACAAACTCTTTATATTCTGGTTGATGCATTAAGGTATTCAATACTAACCTATTCAGGCTCAGTTAAAATATGTTAGATTGGGCAAAAGAATGCTCATCAAAGCTTTTGTCTCAGTTTCAGTTTAGGCAAAGCTGCTTCACATTTATTGCCTGAAAACGGGCTAAAAATGTCACCCCAGACACATTCAAATGATTTTGTTATAGTTGCTTTTTGAACATAGATGAAAACATTACATTGTTTGGGTGTTGAGGAAATCCCTTGTTTTGGAGAATTCAGTTGGACTAAAACGTTGATATCTTGCTCTCCCTAGTGGAGCGTCTTAAAATTGCATTTCATCACGTTAAAAGGTTATAAGAAAAGAATAGAGCAATGAAATTATTTAAAAAAGGTACATTCTATAGAAATAACCCGTACTAAGCAAATTGTCTAGATCATAAAAAAAAAAAAAGGTGTACACAAGAATTGATATACAAAGTAAACAGTAAAACGGATGGTATCGTCGACAAAATGAGGCCATGAAAGCTCACAGATTTTGTTTGGCTAAATCATCTCAGAATTACAGCCAGCAGGTTTTACGTCAGAGCAGAAACCAAAGAATCAGTTGGCAAATTTAAATGGCTTTTCCTCCAATGCCTCTTTCATGTTGCGCGCACACACACACACACACACACACACACACACACACACACACACACACACACACACACACACACACACACACACACACACACACACACACACACACACACACAAAAGTTTTTTCTGCACTCTGATCACAACAAAAAAATAAAAAGATTTCAAAACAGCATCTCTCACCAAGACTCTCAATAGCACTCTTGTTTTAACTTAGCATTCACTCATGCATACAGTGGATATGAGGGTGTTGGTTGAGCTGTATGTCAGGAGCGGTGACCTCTGGATCCTCACAGCGTAGCTGAAGTGGGACGCTGGGGCTACACTGGCTGAAGTGGAGACTTTGCATAAAGTGTTTGTTGTGAAGCTCCAGGCTCCCCACCGGCTACAGATAAAGCCTTGGTGAGTTCGACTTCAGAGGTGTAGTGGCTCTCGACCGGGGGATTTAGTGCCCAAACGGATAGGGTCCCTGTATGCCCTGCAGAGAGAAACACAGCAAGTTCACCTAAAAGAGTCTCACTCATCTAGACACACTAACAGACTTTAGTATTTTGAAGTGTGAAATCTTGCTTCTTCTCATCCCTGAATATACAGAAGGAGCATCTTTTTCGTCTGACAGTGCTGTGGTTGATGCATCATTCCATGCATGGTGACAAGCTATGACAGGGGTGACCTACCTGGTTGTAAGTCACTACTGATAGATTGCTTTGGAGACTGTTGGCTGCTATATTCACTGAATTGTGCGACAGTCCATTTTGATCTTGCTGCAGAGGATTGGGAGTGGCCTCCCAGGGCTCCCCCGTGTCCTTCAGACTACTGTCGTCGTGGAGACCGCTGTCGGTGCTGCCGGGGTATCTGGTTTTCTGCGGCGAGGCGAAGGGGTTGTAGTCCCCCTCCAGGCTGCGGTTTGGGTGCGTGTTGAACTCCGTTTGGAAAGAGGACAGCTGCTGCGTGACGCCCAGCAGGCCCCCGACCTCCACACTCAAGATGACCCATATTACATCTGGAGAGAGAGACAACCGGCGTGTTGGGATGTGCAAAGGGATAACAGCCACACATGCAGGTGCATAGAAAGATCTGAAACATTTGTTTACCATGGGGATTTTATGGATCTTACCCCCAAAGAAGAGTCCGGTAGCCGTACACATCCTCCACTGGCCCTGGTACATCGCAGGAGCCACAGGGCTGTGCATCTGCACGCTAACGTCAAACATTTCCTGGGGTTCTAGAGACCGCACCATTACCATGTTGACGTGGCCAAACTGATCCCCTCCCACGTACTTGAGGCAGACTCCAGGAGGCCATGACTCTGCACCTGTAGAAGCATAAGAAGAAAAATATTGTTCCTTCAAGTAAAGTGCAAGATGGTTGGCCGGTATTACAGCAAACCCCTCTGGAACCGGAGCCATTATTACCATTGACCTACCTGTGTTTTGTACTCTCCATGTCTTTGTGAATGGTGTATCTGGTGGAACAGACTCCCCTTCACCAATGGTCACATCTTCTACCAAGGACATACATGGCGCGTTTATGTTGGGGCTCTCAAAGTCGTAGTATGCCCCTATGGCTGCTTGTAGATTCCTGAAAGGGAAGGGACCAATTTGTTTATTAAAATGTGCAACAATTAAGAGTAAGTGAAAACAATATGATTTCAAAACAATGCATTTGGTTTTCATTGGGGTGCTCATATTTGTGGGATAATATGTATAGTTCCAATCTTATAAATAAATGTAAAGTTTTTACAATCGTGCATCAGAGATCCTCTATAGAATTTATGTTAAGGATTACGTTTAAGGTCGTTGACGATACGTAATATCTTCTTTTCGCAATGGCTGGACTGGGCCCAGGCCATAAAGCAGCGGCTGAAGGCCCTTCCGCGACCAGCCACATCACGTGATTACTGGTACTACCAGTTTCTCTTTCGCTACAGAAAACGAGTACTACTGTTCGATCACTCGACGTGGTTACGTGTGTACGTTAACAGCAACATATTGTCCGTGTTTTCACATGATGAGATGCACATATCAGCCCCAAACGAGGCTACCTGGTTAACTGTGTGGTTACGTCATACGGTACGGTAGCTGTTAGCGTCCGTTTTTAAAGACGAGACCAGTCAGTAAAACAAGCTAAGGTTGGACAACGTGAACTATTGAACGCCTTGCCACAGTCACTATCCAAATTTTTGAGAGCAGCTAGAACAATGACAACCATCGGTGTCGTCTTAAATGGCCTCAAATAAAAGATACCATCGAAAACACACTACCCAGGACGAGTCCACCGTCGCTACCTGCTAACAGAGTATCGTGTCAACGCTGTCATTCAGCGTGGATTTAAGCACCCTGACAACGCTTTAAAGTGTAACATCGGAGGACTGGGTCTTTCAATTTCTTGGGTTCAACAGTGAAACTGGGGCGAGGAGTTTCTCGGCGGCTCGCTGTGTTTCAGCGTCCAGCCAACACACCCGGGAAGGCCCAGGAAGTCCCCGGACTCACCAGTTGGTCATGTCCAAGAAGAAGGCGCATCCCGCGGGGTTGAGTTGAAACCCGAGCAGTCTCTGAAACTCCGAGATCAGAGTGTCTTTATCTGAGGTACCCATGCAACTAAATTTTTGCATTAGGTCCTGATCTAGGTCCAAATCCATGTCCTCCATCGTGGATTTCCCAGGACAGAGACGGGGCTATTATCTAATTTAGTCCGAGGCCTCGACTTGTCATAACAAACTCAACAACACTGGAAATGCGCATGCTCCAGGATGAAGCGGTACTAAAGGCGCATGCGCCAGGATGAGAGTTCTACCCCAAAGTGAAAATACGCCCTCTGCTGATCTAGATTTTTTCAATTATTTATCATTAATTTATACGACTATATAAAATGATATAAAAGGGATGATGAATGTGTGTAGCCCCTAATGGTAAGATGGAGCATGTCAGGGTTAGATGGAACCAACACTATCAATGTTTATGCGGAATGCAATACATTATATAAAAAGATTAAACCAAACACCTAGAAGAACATAACACCAGTGCTTGTTGAAGATTTGTATTTAAATTAAAAATCATAAAAGCTCAACCCCTCCGCAGTGTTTTCGGTTCATCGTTAATACTAATAGTTATTAGTAAGTAGCAAAAATAACAGTACGAATTATTTGAGTTAGTTTAATTGGACTATACGACCTGTGCTTCCTGTAGTGCCCAGCAGGGGGCGCCACGCCACCTGCCGTGCGGCGGTGGCGGTGGGCTTGCCTCACGTCAAACTATTAAGGATGGGAGTGGACCGCCCGGACCATGGCGGTAGGCGGCGGGTCGACGCTGACGTTAACTGGGCAGCGAGCAGCGGTGCCAGCCAGTGGCTACCAAGATGCGACGTGTAACGTTGTGTACAATTTTCCAGATGCCCCTAAGTTAGTGAAATTTGTCGTTTCGTGTATTTAGTCGCAAGCCCTGCAGCGGGGTCTGAACAAAAACACAAAGAAATGGCTGGGATTTTCAAGAAGCAGATTTTGAAACATTTGTCCAGGTAAGTGTCTTCTCTGGATCTGCATTAGCTAGCTAGCGTTGATTTTGCTGCTATATCGCCAAAAAATGCAAACACTCAACAGACGATGTCCTTATTGTAGCTGTTCAGTGTCTAGCCTGCATTTTTCAATCGCAAGATGGCGAGTTAACAACCTCATATATTATATGATGCTAAAAATAATACACAGAGGACTGGGCAGTTAGACAGGGGTCAGCATGTTGTCAACAGAGTCAACATTTAGTGTGGCACTTTTATATAAGCAACAATTTTACGCTTCTGTTCGACGATGGACCAAAATGTGGCAGTGAATTCCCCCGTTTATGTATTTATGAACCTAGAAATCAGACATGAAGACCGAGACACACTCAATGCTTAAGAATCTTTACCGACAATGTTGAAGGGATTGCAGAATAAAGTTGGCTATTTACAATAACTGTAGCCCTGAAACATGTACAATTAAACACCAGTGCCATTTTGACAGATATTTAAAAAGTTTCGTGCATTTTCATTTAGCATACTGGTTTATTAATCCTGTATTGTAATATTTCGGCCATTCTTTGCAAAACGTTTGAAGGGGTTATAGGACATTCTTGGATTGGACCAGTTGGACTACATCTACAGTATAATATGAAAAGTGCACTAACTGGATCTCGGGCGATGGATGAATAGCTGCATTCTAAACACAATCCAAAAATAGCACATTCATCCTTAGCGTTATCTCAAGTGTGGCGATTATTTGCCTCAGGGTTGGGTAGACTGAATTTCATTCACTCTCATTCAAGAGGAAATCAACAAAACACACTTAGAAAGTACAGTGCAAAGTAGTGTTCATCAAATATGGGAGTAAATAACATCTGCCTGCCATGTTTACATATGGGACCACCTACTACAGAACAGACATTTCAGTGGTATTGCCAATATCCTAATAAATCATAATAATCCTAATAACAGTAAACATATAACTTTTTACCTTTCATCAAGGGATGGTCTCTCTGCTCTACTGTCCCTTCCATTATTGGATCTGCTCCTTGGCAACAGCCCACCTTTGACCTGGTTTTGTAATGTAATTCTGTGTAATTCTCTGTGTAACACCTAATATTACTTATTCAGCCAAGAAAAAGTTCTTTTTTCCATGTTCACCCAAGCATGCAGTCCACTCCTGCCATCAGGAAACAATTTCTTTGTGGTGGTTGACCCCATGACCCGCTGCTGTACGGCTCATTTCTAATGTATCATATTACGTCATGCATGCTACATGCACGGTACCCACAGCCAGAAATCCACCCGAACGCTGACATGCTTCAGTGTTAAACACTCTAGTTAGATATTGCTTCTCTTGTTAGGCCTAATTCGAATGCAGGCTTGGGATCATGACTACTGTTGTGCAAGAGTCTGTAATTTACTGCCACTGATACGCCATGGAATTTTCTTATTCCTTAAGCAATGCTAATCTTAAATTAAGTCTCATCTGGGTTTATTTCACAGCCTTTAATAGTGTCGCAACAAAGCGTTAGCAAACCAGCCATACTATTTGCTAAATTGCTGAATGGGAGTTATATTGGAAGCTCTATGGTGACTGGCCCAGAAATATAAAATAACATGGGTTCTAATTTACATTATTGTTCTAGCAATCAGAGCACTGATAGGTCTAAGCATGGGCTTTTTGTGTGGTTGTGTTGTTGTTGGTCTAAAATTGTTGGTGGTAATCTTTATTTTCAGTTGCTCTCACTCCCTCAGAGCTGAACAATGTTGCACGGCCACATTTGGCTGCGTGAGATGTATGCAAATGTCTACCTGCTACTTAACCTGGATTTACCAATACCAGTAAAAGTTCACAGACAATTAAAAACAGATGGTTAAAGATCCTTTAAAAATATGAATATTTACTACAGTAATAATACTATTACTAATTATTTACGACAGTAAATATCAGTCAAAGTTTACAACTTAGCCCTGCTTGCATTGGTGCGTTTATTTTGTAATTTATTTCACATTGGGTTTATTTTAAATCACCTGTCTGATGACATGACGTCTATTGAATTGATACAATCATAAATAGAAGGTCTTAGGCTTATTCTTGCTGACCAGTATTTGAAAACAAAATATGACACCAGATACTGATGGGAATCTGGTCCAGAGGCTGCTGCCAGCGTACTAGAATGACTCATTTGGCTGCAGTACCGGGTTATTCTTGCCCACAACTGTGAGCACTGGGCAGAAAGACTCAGATCTTGCAACGATTCATAACCTCAGTTAAATATAGACATAAACTACTTCATGTCCTCAGCGTAATTGAATAATCTAGTTAGCTATAGTTAAACTTCAATATTATTTCTTCCTCCTTAATTCTAGTTTATAATGAAGCAGTTTTAATCAGATATCGAGGCGAAGACCTCTCTATAAACATACCTACAGTCAGCCTGCTATTCTGCTCTATTAATCTCCTCCCACCGGCTGTTTCCCATCCCAGGTTCACCAAGAACCTGTCCCCGGACAAGATCAACCTGAGCACTCTGAAGGGGGAGGGCCAGCTGTCCAACCTGGAGCTGGATGAAGAGGTCCTGCAGAACATGCTTGACCTGCCCACCTGGCTTGCCGTCACACGGGTCTACTGCAACAAGGCTGCCATCAGGGTATGTCCGCTGCTAGTCAAACTGGATCTCAGGATTAGCTGGATGGGGTGAGGCTCACCCCCTCCCTCTTCAGTACAGAGCTGAACGAATCACAACGAGTGGTTAGGATGTAACTGGTACTGCTGTGGTACAGCGCTGCGGTAGTTGAGTGTTATGTTCAGATAGGAGAACATGTGGTGTCCATGTTGCTGTTGTGAATGTGAGCAGAGCTTACAACAAGCCTATACTTCTGAGGATATCAAGACACAACCTACCACGTGGACGTATAAAGAGCAACATTAAATCTGGATGGACTGGTTATCATAGGTGGGCTATAATCGGGACAGCTTGATTTTTTTGTTGATCCCTTTAATATTTTATCTTAGTATACTAATGTTCAAAATATTTGGCCTCATTATTATTATTCACAATAATCGGTAGCAGTGAAGGGGCTCACAATGTTAAACCTCCAGATAACGCTATAAGGTGTCATGGTGGTTGTGGTTGGCACTTAGGGGATGTCAGTTGTGGGTGAACTTGGGTACTTGCTGTGCTGAACACTCGCTGGTGAACGCAGTGACAGAATGCTGAAGCCGGTGTTTGTGTTTGACTCTGTTGTCCTTAACTCCCTGGTCTTTTTTTAGATACAATGGACAAAGTTGAAGACAAGCCCCATCTGCCTGGTAGGAATGCTGACCTATTGTCTTTATCTTGTCTTCTATGGATCTTTATTAATTTCTGAAATGTTCAATCTCTTTTCTCGTGTCTCTGTTACAATGTCTTGACGTTTCCCCGTCAACAGCTTATTTGACTGTGTGTTGTATAAAAAGCAGGTGACAATGGACTGTTTCATTGCGGGTTCTTGAATTGCTGGTCTGTTTCATGTCACTCATGTCATCAGTTCCTGGACAAAGTGGAGGTAGAGATGAGGACATGTGAAGAGCCCCGCCCCCCAAACGGCCCCTCCCCTATCGCCATTACAGCCGGCCAGAGGTATATGAAGTGTGACTTCTAAATAAGATTTGTAATTGTATACGGCTTGTACATCGCAGCGTCCAATCGCAAAGACTGCTGCCATCTTTGGAGCATAGGAGTATGAGGATATTAATTATTAGCTTGGTTGTAGTAATGTTTTGTTTTGGTCATTGGGAAATGATTTGTCATTATTGGGAAAACTTTGTTTTTTGTGTTTGAAAATGCCGCAGATTTTCTCATGCAGAACTGTCTTCCTTAGCCTAGGTTAGGGTATATGAACCGTTGGTCTAGAATTGAACAGTAATACAACTCTCAATATTGCGGAGGCTCGCCAACAAAAATCCAACAACGCATTCTGATGCTCCAGCCCTATCACTGACCCCTTGACCTGTCATTGTTCCCCCCCCGTCCAACCACCCAGCGAGTACGGCTTCGCTGAGAAGGTGGTGGAGGGTATGTCGGTGGTCATCAACTCCATCACCATCAAGGTGCACGCCCGGGCCTTCCACGCCTCCTTCGAGCTGTGGCAGCTGCAGGGCAACAGCCTCAACCCCAAGTGGCAGAAGAGCGACCTGCGCTACACCCGCATCACCGACCCAAAGAGGGGAGAGGTAGGCCAACCGTCCCCCATCGCAGGCTATATTGCAGCTGACAGACCAGCGGTCACAAGCCCCCCCGGGGCTCTGCCGCAGAGACCACCAGACTCAGTGAAGTGATTGCATTAGGGCCGACTGTTTCTTGTTTGTCATAATCAGCAGACTCGACCCGACTGTTTTCTGACATCGGTCTTCCCTGAACAAGCCCTAGTAATCCACTTTAACGGCAATGCGTTGAATTGCATTGCTGCCCCCCTTTGCCGCGGGTTAAGATGTTAGTGCGCCTGTTGTGATCTGGCAAACGAGTCACGGGGTGCAGCAGGTGACCCCGCCTCTGTGCCCCAGGTGCTGACCTTCAAGGAGATCAACTGGCAGAGCCTCAGGATCGAGATGGACGCCATAGAGAGCGAGGACCAGGATCTGGGCACCACGCCGCTACGCCTCATCACCAACCAAGGACGCATCCGCATCGCCCTCAAGCGCAGGGTGAGGCCTGCTCTGTGATAACCCACGATATTCTCCTACTAAACCCCCCCACCATGAGAGGGCTGTTTTCAAATGCTAGAAGGATTCTACATTTGCTGCATTTGTGTTGCTTACTTTGTAGTCAGTACACATGCTCAAGTCAGGTTTTTGCCTTTTTAATAATTCATGCTGTCATTCAATTATTGAACTGATTAATTCCCAACCTGTTCATCGTGAAGAGGGGGGTCGATGCCTGCCTCTGATTTGGCATCTCGGCAGTGTTTACCAGAACCTCAGTTGTGCTACTGGTTCCCAACCTTTGACTTTAGGTGTACCACTAAATTGTCTCAAGACCTTCAGCAGACCTTAAATGCATGTTTATCTGGTTTATCAACCATAAACTTGTCATACAACTCAGTGGCACAACCTGACCTGCATTAGACATGGCCGTTCCCGTGAACACAATCTGAATCAGCCATCTGACGAAAGGCCCTCTGCTCTCTCTGTGTGGCCGTATGGGTGCAGGCGAAGGACTGCCACGTGCTGGCCTCCAAGCTGCTGTTCATCCTGGACGACCTGCTGTGGGTGCTGACCGACTCCCAGCTCAAGGCCATCATCCACTATGCCAAGTCCCTCAGCGAGGCCATGGAGAAGTCGGCCCAGCAGAGGAAGAGCATGACGGCCGAGTCCCTCCAGGTCCTCCTCCCCCTCTGCTCCGCCCGGCCTCCCCTCTCCCGTGTCTCGTGGTTCTTCATGTTACCTGTCTGTCATGGCGTCTTGTCATCTATTTTTCTTGTCTCATGAGTCCATTTACTAAAAAATAATATTCATGAAAAAGGTTACATTGCAACTTTATATAAATAAGACTGATTGATAATATGATTATTGTAATGTAAAGTCCCATTTTTAATGATCTATATTTCTTTGTTGTTGGATTTTCAGTGTATTTCCAGACCTATAATAATGGTTGTGTCTGTTCTGCAGACTGCCCCACCTTCCCCTGGCATACACACCCTGTGGACCGACTCCCCGCCTGCGGCCGGCGGCACCCCCAACAACACGAGTCAGTACTTTGATCAGTACGACGTCAAGGAGTCCTCCTACCACACCTTCATCTCCCGCTTGGACCTGCACATCTGCAACGACAGCTCCACCATGGACCCAGGTACCCTCGATCGTTGAACAAAATAGGTACTGTAGATATGATGCATTTCGCTTTAATTGATTCATTTGCATTTTTTACTTTCCTACGGTTTGTGAAATGCCTGACGCGTAAATTCGTGATATTATAAATAGTTCGATACTCCAGACTTTGCCTTATAGAAAAGCGCTGTTTCCTCTTTGGGTGGGTCCCTCATACCTCGCCTCCGGTGTCCCGTGGTCATGAAGTTGAAGAGCATACTGACAGGCTCTTCATTGTCACAAAAAGATTTGATGCCTGTCTTTCTCTTAATTATGGTCAGCGTTAACGGTGTTTCAATGGCATGGATTCCTATGTTGACGACGAGCATATGAGACGTATAAACATGTTTAAATCTCTTTTTAGGGGCGCCATAGTGCTCCCCTTTCCCAGAACGTGAGCTAAAACCAGCCACTTGCAATCACATTAACAGCGTTAGATGTTCCATAATGATGTAGATTCCTCATTCCTCGAACAGGGGGTATACTTCAGCTGTAGTGAAGTGGAAGTGATCACAGATGCAGTGACATATTACTATTATTGTGCTCATATTCTCCCCATTTATACAGTAGAAAAAAACTGGTTTATTAAGATGCTGCAAACCATGGACCATATATTTTGTACTTTTTAGTATTTTTTTTGGAGGAAAGTAGAAAGAAATTGAGATTTCAATCGATAATTGTCCTCTAGTTTGAAAAAAAAGATTTTACTTTTAGGCCAGCCTTATTTGAGAGTTGTGAAGAGAGAGAGCTACATCCAAGTGCTGCATTTCAAAATCGATTCCCCGAACCAATCAGGGAGGAAATGCCCTGATTGGTCAGAAAGGAGCCGTGCATGATGTAAAATCTATATGGGCTCACACAGAGGCAGGCACAGTTAAATGGAAACTGGATATAATAGCACATTTTACTCACTTATAGCTGACAGATGACTACGCCATTTACTCAAATAATGGCTCTCAAATAGGACCATCAGCCCCTTTTTTAAATATACTTTTTGTTATCACCTCTTTATCATTAAAACTCTGATCGTGTGTGTCGGTTTGATTCAGCAGTAGGCCCTAGGTTAGTCTAAGGGACCTTTTAAAGCCACATCCATCCATTCATCCTCCCTTTGTCTATTCTCTTTGCCTGCCTGTCCTCGTCATGTGAGCTGTGGTTTAAGAATAAATTAGGTTAAGATATTCAGCATAGGACACTAG
>NC_044048.1:18491709-18586709 GCF_902167405.1 Gadus morhua | reverse complement strand
CACTGGCCTCACCATCGGCTAGTTGGGAGTGAAACGCAACACTTCTGAATGGCGTAGGGTGGGAGCGACAAGATGAGATCTGTGTCTTGGGTCTATTTAGTTTCTCACCCTCTTCTGCTCTCTTCTGCCGTCTCTCTCAAATTGACCCCACAGCGCCTTTTATAAAATGTTAACCAATGGCTGTTAAATGGTTCAAGTCTCCAGATATAAACCGATGGTATGGTCTCCTTGTAGTTCATAATCCCCCTGGACTCCTCCATCCTGGACCACCCCGAGCGGCCCCAGTCCCTCACCGTCCTCCTCCCCCAGGTGGGGCTCAGCAACACCCGCCACTGCCCCCACGGCACCCGGGCCGACCTGGGCACCACCTACCACGGCTTCTCCGCCTGCCCCTTCTTCCAGCCCGCCGCCGCCCGCTCCTTCCCCAGGGAGCAGAGTGCCTTCCAGCCGCTGCCCGCCGCCCTGCTCCGCCACGCCGGGGAGGCGGCGCCCCGGCCCGCCGGCGACCGCAAGCCCCCCCGCTCGCAGGACGTCTGGTCCCTCAGCCTGTCCCGCGTGAGCCTGGGCTTCGACGGGGCGCGCCACTGCCCCAAGGGGAGGACCCAGCCCTTCGTGGAGCCCTTCGGCGTGTCCGTGTGGGCGTGTCAGGCCTCGGCTGTCAGCGGCTCCTCCCCGGCTAGTCCCAGCGGAGCGGGGCAGAACGGGAAGCCCCACACCCCTGCCGCCACCGCCACCGCCACAGCCACCGCCACCCCCTCTGCCTCCGTGACCGACCTGACCAAAGGGGGGGAGGGGGAGTCCCTGGCCTCGGTGCACGTCCTGGCTCAGACCATCACGCCCGTGAGGGTGTGGCTCAACCACTACCAGTACGTGGCCCTCCTGAGGATGAAGGACTCCCTGGGCCGGCTGGCCGCCGAGCTGGGCCGGGACAGGCGGGACGCCAGGCGGGCCCAGGGCCCCCAGAACAGCCCCGCCCCGACGCTGTGTCTGGCGCTGCTGCTGGACGCGCTGGAGCTGGGGCTCCTGCTGCCGCCGGCCGCCGCGGAGCCCGAGCAGGAGGCCCCCCACACGCCCGGGTCGGAGAGCCCCAGCATGACGGACTCGGACGCCTCCCCGACGCACCCGCCGGGGCCCCTGGAGGACGGCGGGGTAGAGAACGGCCTGGCCCACGCCGACGCGGGGCCGGAGGAGCCCTACTGCCTGGTGGAGGAGGCCTGTGAGGCGGTGGAGGAGGCGGGGGGGGAGGGGGAGCTGGTGTCCCCCCCGCTCTCCCCCCCGGCGCTGTCCCGCGAGCCGTCCTCCTTCAGCCTGGAGGGAGAGCTGTCCAGCGCCCTCAGCGTCACCAAGGACGCGACCAAGGACGCCCTCAGTGCCTCTCTGGACCTGACCAAAGGGGCCTTCTCCATCACCAAGGACGCCTTCAGCATGCTGAGCCGCGGCTCGGGCATGAGCAAGCTGTTCTCCCCGCAGGCAAAGTGAGTAGCTGGATGGAGGATGGATAAATAGATGGGTCACACTTTGGTGGCCGAGCGTCTCCCCTGCTGTGCACCATGTTTGTTGTTAGTTTTTTTTTGGTCACACATTCTTCATTAGAACTGTGTGTGTGCGTGTGTGTGTGTGTGTGTGTGTGTGTGTGTGTGTGTGT
This sequence comes from Gadus morhua, assembly GCF_902167405.1. NCBI lineage: Eukaryota > Metazoa > Chordata > Actinopteri > Gadiformes > Gadidae > Gadus > Gadus morhua. Next base: position 18,585,064 of record NC_044048.1, on the reverse strand, counting down.
GTGTGTGTGTGTGTGTGTGTGTGTGTGTGTGTGTGTGTGTGTGTGTGTGTGTGTGTGTGTGTGTGTGTGTGTGTGTGTGTGTGCGCGCGCAGGGAGCTGGCCCTACATTCCGAGAATTCTTCCTCTCCCTCGCCGGCGGGCAGCCTGCACCTCCTCTCCATGAGGAACTCTGCCTCCCAGAGCTCCCTGGACAGCTCCATGCTGGACAGCTCCATGCTGGACAGCGGCCTGCCCGACGACCGCCTCTCGGTGACCAGCGACACCATGGACTTTGTGGTCCTCATGGACTCGGGTGCGTTTATTTTCATTGATCACACCTTACCGTCCACATTGCAACCAGCCAATGGCGGATAGTTATGACAATTTTACATTTCAAAGAAAATTCTGGCGTATTTGTTCAAACCATGGTTTGGTCGGGGGATCTTTCCTCTTTGGCTGGTGAAAAGAAAAAAATTATAATTTCGGACCCTGTGTTTTTATTTATGAATGAATCAAGAGATGACCTATATTGTTGACACGCCCTCCTTCCCTTCATTGACCAGAGTCGGGTCTGGAGGCCATGCGTCCCAGCAGCATCCCGGTGGGCAGCCGGGGCAGCACAGCCCCGGGGCTGGAGGGGGGGTCCATGGCGGACCTTAGCAGCTCCCTGTCCCTGAGCACTGAGGACATGAGCGAAGACACGGTGCGTGGGGGCTGGGGCACATGCATATGTTTAACTCTAACCCTAACAGCCATGCTAATCAGGATAATGGGGCTTGGTTGGGGATGTGATTAATTAATTTATTGTTATACCACAGCATTGTCAATTACTTGATTCTCATTGGTCAATAACAATCCAAGGGGGTGCATTGTTTTTCAATAGCAGTTCACTTCTGCCTTTTAGCAATACTGAATCAATGTGCTACAAATCCAGGCTTAATATCAATCAGATGTTTCCTTAACGATGCAAAAAATGTAAGGCGAGAATATCAGCCGATTTAAGTAGATCCAAACACATTATACTTATCGATTAAAGTAACTAATATACAAACCTTCTTGGTAATTGTGGTATTAGCAGAATAGACGCCTCCAGTGGTACACCCTGTAGTGCTATGTCCTTGACGCCGGTGCTCGGCTGGTCGTTGCAGGCGTCTGTGCTGTTGCTGGTGCTGAGTGGGGTGTCGGGGACGGTGGAGGTGAAGGGAGAGGCCCAGCTTGTTGCCCTGGAGGTCCATAGCCTCAGCCCCGTTCAGATGGGCAACATCAAGGTGTCCGACCTGCTCTACGGTCTCACACAAGGTAAACACTGACGATGGCATCCATGTTGGGCTACGTAAAGGCCTTTTCATTGACACACTCTGTCAGTGACTAAAGGAGCCAAATGCACGTGTGACATTGACTTTACATAAGTAGGGTCTGGGTTTGGTATTGGTTTCATATGGTAGACATTGTGTGCTCAATATATCATCATATTTATGTGATTTCTGTGAATACACCGTCCCTTTTTTTAGAAAAGACGCTTCCTCACGTAACCTCACGGCTCTACAGAGTCTGAGTTTGTGTGGTTAGAGTGGAGCCACACTTTTTTCAAACCATGTCAGTGAGTGTAGTAAGTGAAGTGTCGTTTAAGATTCAATTAAATTCTAACGAAACAATCACTGTTTGTGGATACAAAGCAGTGATTGTCAGGCCAAGAATTGCACCCTCACTTGTGCCAAATCAGTCTACCTCCACCCTAGACCCTGCCCACTCACTCTCCCTCTCTCCCCCCCCCGTCAGCCCCTAAACCACCGGAGGCTCCGTCCAAGCGGCAGTGTGCGGCGGTGTGCCTGCGGGCCACCCTGACCGAGGCGGCGGGCTGCCTGGAGGTGGGCGTGAAGGACTGCCAGGTGGGGCTGCTGGCCTCCACCATGGCCAACCTGGGGCCCTTCCTGGAGGACGAGCTGGGCGGGGAGAGCCAGCTCATGAGGGTGCACCTGAGCAACGTGGCGGTCACACTGACGGTGGGTGGCGAGGCCGGGGCCGTCCACAGGGGTTCGGCCAGACGCATGTGTCAGTGGGACTTCCCTGAAGTGAGATTGTACCTTGTGCTATCTGTTTGTCTCTATTTACTAGTACTTGACTGGTATTCTAAACTAGTAGTTGCACTCGGGATGCACCGATCGTTAAACATTTGATCCTTGATTGATCAGCCGAAATTTGTGGAATAAAACAATTCTGACCTTTATTTCACTGTAAAATATTATCACACATGGAAGAAAGAGTCATCAGCGAATCCCTTAGTCCAACTACTAGTTTATTAAGAAACACGTGCAGTACAAATGTCGGCTAAGGGTAAATATCAATTTGACTTTACAATGACTTGTTTCATTTTAATATTGCACATGAGACCCTCCTGATATAGTTGTACTCTATTGCCCTTGTTTCCAGGACGACGGACCCAGGATCTACCCTACCGCCCCCCAGTCCGTCCCCGCCACGGTCATCCTGGACCAGGTGCTGCTGGAGCGCACGGAGGACGGGTTCTTAAGGCTCAAAGGTGACCCTTGTTAGTGGTGTTGTTAGTGGTGCTCAGCAGGAGACACTGGTCACAAGTTATGATGTTATAATTAGGGCTGTCAAGCGATTAAAAAAATTCATCCAATTAATTTCAGGCTCTGTGATTAATTAATCTAAATTAATCGCATGCTTAAATTTTTCCGAGAAAGTATTTCAAAATAATTTAATTCAAGTAAATTATGGCAGATGGGGGATTCAATGAATAATAGACATAATAGACTTTACAGTCTCAGTCTGCTAGCGCCAGCTTCAGGGGCTGTGGCAGCTCGTACCTGCGAGCTTGCTACCAAATGTTTTGCGTTGTGGTGATATTTAAGGGTTGATAACCTCAGGTGATAGGAAAATTCCTTACTACAGATATTGCAGATAACGGTGTTGCTATCTACAGTTCCGTCTGGGAGTTGTACAAACTTGAATTTTCCGTTCACGGGGCCGAGCAGCGTCTTCTCTTCTGCCTCTATTTTGTTTCAACGCAAATTACGCACCGGGTCAAAGGGCACTATAGAAGCGCGATTAATCTGTGTTAAATTTTTTAACGCGTTATTTTGACTGTGATTAATTAATCGAAATTAACACGTTAATTTGACAGCCCTAGTTATAATATATTACATGAATCCTAAATGACAATTGTCAAAGATTCAAAAGTGAAGACTTTCAAAGTTCTCAAAGGGGAAGCAAATGTGAGGTTTCCATTGTTTTCCATTGCAGCTGGTGAAGGAAAATGCCCCAGAGAGGCTGCAGCCAGGATGTCTGCGGTGTGTCTGGAAAATCACACTCGCCAGTGTCAGCCGGAGGTAGGAGCAGGCCTGACCGCCCGAGACATTCATTAGCATTCATTAGCATTCATTAGCACTCATCCTCCACACTCCTCACATGACAAGCTTCATTAACACAGGCCACGAGCGGCCAGAAGATTGTGATGTGTGAGCCCGCACCAAAGATGATCTGTCACACACAAACATATTGAATGTAATCTATGGCATGCATAAAGGGTGGCAAATCACGTACGCATTCTGAGATTCATCATACATGCTACTTTTATAAGATATCTTGCTATATGTATTAAACATCTTCCTGCTTTGATTTAGTATGTCTGCCTTTTTGTTAACAAAAACGTCTGGTAATGGTTCCCGGGCGTATCTGAATAGACCTTCTCCAACGTTTGAATTGAGGGAGAATTGTGACTCTATTAACTCTGCCCCGTTTCTTTGCAGTGTCAACAATGACACTAACACACTGCAGATTGACCTAATAGCCTGCGGGTTGTTAAATGAATTGGATTAGACAGGTTGCAGGAGGTCAGCCTCCCCATTGCTTCCCATCTGCCTATTTACATGTGTTGGTTGGTTTCGGAACTAACCAGGGTGTCTGTTTGTTGCAGGGTCCTGAGACCCTGGAATCCCAGCTGTCTGGGGCCCAGGCCGCCCTCACCCAAGCCCTCTGCGACAGAGACGTGCTCCTCCTGGAACTCAAAAAGTATGACCCCATGTTTAGCCTGTAGGCCCTGTTTGGCTCCATGGGGTAAGACCTCTTCACCTGCTGTGGTGGACCAATCCTGGACCGGAGGGACCGATTCCACAAGGTGACGGAAGCCCTTTATTAACGGAGACGGAAAAAGATAGGAAAATGTGAATCTGACTTGTTTTGTTCCAATGCTCCTGAGATGAGTGGCACGCAGTGGCAACCAGAACAAGCTAACCCAACGGGAAACGAGCGCCTCAGCATTTCCACCATTCTTTGGACTATGTCGATGTGCACAGTATGTCGTATACGTGGATTCAGTGGTCGTTAATGGAGCATGCAAGCGCAAAATGGTGTTGAGCCCATTTCCCACTTCAAATGTTGTTATTTAAGTGTAGATTAGTTTAGTTCAGCAACAAACACAATGCCAAAATCTGTTACATGCACTAAGAAACTGCCCGAGAGCGGTCCGTCTACCAGTTCATCGTGTCGTCCATGACTTGAAGTCTTGCTTGGTGAAAGGCCTCATGTATCATTAATCGGCCTCTTTACCGAGAGTCTCTCTTAAGCACAGAGTTGCAGCCAGGCCGGCTATCGACCGCCGTTCACTGGCAGCGTCGTACAGTGTTTTTCACCTGCTCACTCGCCCAGTGTTTTCTGTGTTAGCGAATGTAGCGTTTGTGTTGTGCAACGTAGAGGGAGAGTAAACAAACCACTGTTTGTGTGCAGTGCCTTCTTTACAGTGGATTCTCCCTTTTAAATGTCACCAAGAGAGGGACAATGCACCTTAAAGGAGGTGAGGATTGACTGTGTATGACAGTGCTGAGATTCTGCAGGCCAGAGCAGTGGGAAGACTCAGTGACCTGTTTTAATGTTTGACGTTGATGAAATTCTACAGCACTAGAATAGCTCACCAGAGTATATTGTGAGCAGGAGAAAGACATTGTAAATTATGGCAATAACAATAACGTTACCTTTTTCTTTTTTTTATGGATTAACCGTAATTCCTTAGGTAGAGCAGATCCATATGTGTAATGGACTTTTTATTCATGGTACTAAAACAAGGTAATAATATAAATACTCATAATCACCAGAGGTGGACACTACTTCTGAAGTGGGTGTTCATGTAATGTTCAATTAATGGTAAAAAAAAGAGGAAAGAAAAGATAACTGCTTTATATGGGAGAGAAAAATGTCAACCTAAGTATTTTTTCTTCACAGGGATTCATTCTTAAGTCGTGGCCCAGTATCATTTTGTTTTGAAAATACAAAATATTAGTGGCATTTGTTAACAATATTCAAGCTAATAGGACCCTAAATAAACAGATAACCTTCATCACCCCGAGTGGCCTGGAAGGAATCAGGCCAGCTATTCTACTGGAGCTAGTTTAAGCCTCTTTGTAGCATAACCATGTACTGTTGTGTGGTTTTGTGTGAGCAGCAAGATGAACAGGCCCCTCTTTCTGTCCGATTGTACAAGGCAAAGTGTTGGAGCCATATCAATCAAAACATAACGTTGAGATTAATGTCAATGTCTCCCTGCCCACAGTGTTTGTTCAAATTGTGCCAGTTCCTTTTTCTTTTCTAGTTTGTAATTATGTCGCCTAAGTTTGTTCAGTCAATGAATGGTTAGTTTGTTTTTCTATTCATGTTTTTGTTGCTTTAGTTTGAGCATTGTCTGAAGTTAGTGTAACCATACAAAATGACATTTATGTTTACTTTCAGTGTTAAGCTGTCAAAGCTACGGTGCAGGCTTCTTTACTGGGCATTATTTTTATTTTTTATCCTTATTCATTTGTAAAAAAAAAACACGCATTCCGAAACCAGCCACTATTTTGCACCGTTTGTTTCTCACTTACTAGGTACTTGAGAGACCCCTGGTGGTGCGGATTTGAAACAGCATCCCACCTTAGCAGCTTTTACATGGTGTGGTATGAGTTTAAAAACTCTGGAATGTAAAATACTCCAGCAATAGAAGAGTGGTTTAACCAAACCCTGATGAAGGACAGTTCTGCAAAACACGATGAGAGGAAAAAACTAAAGGAGACGACATCTCTAAATGCATATTTCTTTTCTTTTGACGTTTACATTTTGCATGGCCTTGTAGACGAGGGTACAGTGGTGAGAATTAAATGTGATTCAATGTCTCATTTGGAACGAAATCCTAAGATTCTCCTACCTCAAACGTCAAGGCCTCAGAGCCAAAGTTGCTTCTGGCTGGGCTGAGACGGTGGTGTGTTCATTACTGGTACCGTCTAATGGTCCAAGCAAAACAGAAGGAATCGCTGAGAACAATGACTTCCCATGTTGTGCCTTGTTCTCTCCCTATGATTAATTTGCAAATGTTTGAGTGGTGATGCATGTATAGAACATTTTGTTTTGTGCTTAATGCCTTGTAGATTTCTTTGCACTTGTGGCACATTCACTGGAAATTGCACTTTTAATGTGAATCACCTTTAAAAAAGATTGTCCTGTGATAAGTACCTTCCGCCATCTGTAAAATACCTTATGTATTTTGTTATTTGTTCTGAAATATTTACAATGGATTTTGTATTATCACCTAATTAGATCTAAGAAATTGGTTCTGTGAACCAAAGCCGTGTGAAAAACTGAAAATAATAAATAACTGGTTACTGTACTGTAATTTGGGGGATTTGTTAAACATTTAAAGGTGTATTTAATTTGTATGCACTAAAATATTGAGGTCGTTTTACATTTCGCAATATAGTTGTCACAATTATTCCAGATCAATGCAAGTATTTTATTACGGTTTGGAAATATGGGTTTATATGATGCAATACTATAGATATTGTTATAGCAATCAAAACATTGTGACTACTTCTTTTTCATGGGAAGTAAACGGATGAATGCAAACCTTGAAACTGAATTAATTGAAATACTTTTAATGTGGCAAACCAACTGTCACTACATGCAGATGTTTTTCTCTACATTTAAACACGAGGCTACATTTACAAGCAATGTGACACATCTGTCTGATTGTAACAGAAGCATCTGTATAAGCATGTTACAGGAACAGGATAGGGAATAAAAAAAAAATTAAAGGAATTTTAAAATCAGCACTTTCACATAAACGTTGAATCTTGAATCGGTTGTTGCCGTTTGTCTTGCTGTTAGTCTTTGCCTAACTCCGCAGATATCGGTAACCATGGTTTCCTGCTGGGGTTGGCCACATCTCGTTGTAGTTGAACGTTTTAGAAAAAAGATGACGAGTCCATAAATGTCTGTCGGAGGAGCGACTCAGTGGAAGAGGATGTTCTTGTGCTTTGTGTTGGGGACCTGTTCCCGGGTCTTGAGCCTCCTCACGGCCTCTCTCATGTGCTTGGGCTGCAGTGGGGGCGTGTCCCCCCACTTCTCACAAACATCCAGGGCTGGGAGGAGGGGGATGAGGAAAGGGAATCACTACAGAGTTTGTACACCAGAATGCATCATGGGATTTTTTTTTGCTGACACTCTAATACCACACCATATTGAGAGGGAGAGAGCTGAAGTTAAATCCTAAATATATATAAATATATCGTTATCTAGACTAATGAAAACATTGCCCCCTCACATGAGAAACGCTTTGGCAGTTTCAAACTCAATGTCTCCCCATGGCCCATAATGCAAATAATTTTATGATGAATTACTAAACAATGACCAAAAATACATGACCACCAACATAATTACAAACATCCAATGCTCCTATAGGGTTGGTCACTGCGATGTGATGTCTTGATGTAAAAGCCCTACTATACATCGACTATCATTATCAAACTTAAGTTTAAAATGAAGACCCTAACTGCAATGAACCCTTTTTAATGTATGCCACTCACCTTCCTCCACTATTTCTCCAGCAAAGACCTTGGAAATTCCAGACATGGCGATCACTACATTCTGAGACACTGATGATCCTGTTATGGACTGAATTAACTAAGAAACAAAAAAAAACACAGTACAAAATTTGATAACAATCGAACAACATGCATTTGTGTATCTTTGAGGACGGGGAAGGATGAAACCCCTCACCCTCTTGATGGCGGCCTTGGGGAAGGCCGAGCGTCTGTACATCTCATATCGGTTCAGCTGCTCCTCGGAGAAGGAGGACACCAGAACTCTGTCGAGAAAAACACAGCACCGCAGGGCAGCACGTGAATAAGGGACTCCTGGGATCACACAGCAGTCATTTTAACTGGTGTTAAGATGTGGGGAATTTCAAGCTTACTGCATCTTCTGAATTTCATCCTCATCCACTTTCGGACACTTTCTTTCCTTCTTCTTCTCCGGTTCTACTTTCATTCTTTTGCTGTTAGGCTCGCCCGACGTTCCTTCCTCTTCGTCATCTCCTGCTGCCGATTCCTTTTAAATAGGAAACATGACGGACATTGAGTACGGTAAACATAATATTGAAAGAGAAAACAGGAAAATAATCAGCTGTGTGAAAACATTTGAAAGGTTATTACACAGGAACATTTCCTGTATATATTAAGGAAGTAACCCTTATTACAAGCTTAATAGAAGGTCTGCTTCAATCACAAACACCAAAAATGATCGAGTCTCATTAATGTGTCATTCATGAAGAGGTTGTATGCAGCACGGTGGCTCACATCTTTCTCCTCTTTTGGCTTCAATTGGCCGGCAGAGTCTTTGGTTTCATTGCTGCCACTTCCTGAGGTAGATGCGCGTTCTGTGTCCTCTGGTCTGCTCTGTTCATCTTTGCCTGAAGACGTTGCCTTGGGGATCTCTGGTTTTATCCTCGCTGGGTCTGCCATTCTCTGCACAAATATGAATGGAAAAAGTTCCCCAAAAGGATATCCATCAAGAGATGACAACGAACCCACTAATTATCAAACAGAAGTACTTCCTATGACCCTGATCATGTAGCCTCCATGACATTACTAGGTGTATTAGAGTCCTTAATGTGTATATAAAAAAAAAATCTGTTTGACAACTTTCCTTTATCAACTACATTTGATTGAAGCCTGTACACAACCCTTATGGTAATTCAAGCACTTTTCCCCAGCTAAGAAATATAAACCAAATTAAGTAAGTGCAGTAAGTAAACAATACCATTCCTTTCAGCATGTTTCTTTACTATGACATAGGCTACATGCAACTCTGTCCAGGACATGTGCTAAATCCTGCAGCCGAGATTCTGGCCACTGCCACCAAAACTGAGAAAACCCATATCCCCAATTACACATAAAAACTTCTACACACTTGTGAAGTCCTTTGAGTCTATTCACTAACTGATAGTGATCTATTATCTCCTCTATGTATTATAAATTAAATTGGAGTTTGCAGACAAGAGAACATCCATCACACTTACTTGTGACTAAAAACCTTACGTGTCTCCCACTGCAGGGCTCTGGCTACTGACTATCTTTTCAGAATGGACCGTTTGGTGTGTGTGTGTGTGTGTGTGTGTGTGTGTGTGTGTGTGTGTGTGTGTGTGTGTGTGTGTGTGTAACAGTAGACCTATACGATGAAATTGTATCTGATGTTTTATCAAAGGGTATCCTAATTACCCCTTCAAGTATTACGTATTTTGTACATTCGATTAAAATACAACGTGTAATATAGAGCTGTTTTGATTCGTTAACCACCAAATACGGTTTTTGTATTTTTTATTGAATGCTAACAAACGTGGAAGGTTGTTCTAGAAAACATGTTCAACATTTGCAACTAGAACAATGTCAACAACAACAACGATGCCTATGCTACTTCGCCTCTGAAGCTAACAGCTCTCTCCATAGTGCTTATCTTTTCAACTTACGTTAAATAACTACAATTAAAAACATAATAAAAAGGGTTTCATACCAGATCCCAGGCAAATTATTCATGAAGATGTAATGTAGCTTGTTAATTTTAAGGATATTGAGATACCTTAACCCACTAGCTGGATGCAGTATGGTTGCGGATTGAAACAGACACACTTCCGGTTCCTTGCAGCAACTTTATTGTCCATATAAGTGAGGACAATTTTAACAGTGTCCCTCGATTCGATATTGTAGTATTCATTTATACTCAATATATAAATAATCTCGAATAATTTGATTCAATAGCCATACTCCTGCGTTCTATGGCTATATAATTATTCATAGACATAATAAAAAAAAAAGCATTATTATCTAAAGTTATTTTCCTGGGATTTCGCAATGAGAGGGGACACAATGATCTGACAGTGTGGTTCTTGTTTATGCATATCACTCTAGATCTAAAAAAAACATTACAAATGTGTTTATACTGAATCAACTAAGTAAAACTGCCGGTCAACGCACTGGATGCGCATACGATACGCCCGGCCGCCCTCCGTCCCGGTCTGGTCTGGAGCATGGACCTATTGGAGGAGATGTGTTCCGGCCACTGTTGCCAGATTGGGCGAGACATCTGTCCCAATCTGGCAACACTGGTTCCGGCACCATCTTGCTTACGCCCATCCGATTCTTTTGGAAAACAGTTCGGGCGTGAGGGTCTGGGAGTTGTGACTATCCCGGCTTTGATCACGCAGAGAGAGGGGTAGTTTCAAGGAAGTGACGGACTGCACTCAGGGGGGGGGGGGGGGACTGGTCAAAGGAAGTTTCCTTAGCGGAGCTGAACGAAACTTTCCCCTGAGCGCCAACTGTGGACCCGGGTCTTCGGGAGAGCAGCGCCGCTCGGATAGAAACAACCGTGCAGCCGGGAAAAGGACTCCCGTATATTTTGCTTCTGCGAGGGAAAGTTCGGATCAGTATTGGGAAGGGATCGCAAAGGAATTTTACTCCCCTTTTCCTCCCCTGATCCTTCAGATTCCCCTTTCGATCCGTGATGGGGAAGGAGCAGGAACTCCTTGAGGCGGCGCGCACCGGGAATCTCGCCTCCGTAGAGAAGCTTTTATCTGGGAAACGACAATCTGCCGGGACTGGCAGTGGCTTATCGGGGACTGGTGGAAGTGGGAACAGCAGTGGTCACAGTGCCGCCTCTCACCCGCTCTCTAGTTTACTCAGGTAAGAGAGAGAACCAGATGCATGGGAGAAGGCAACCCCAGGCCAGCACAGACAGTTGTAGCACAGCACTGGACTTACCTGATCTAATGTGGTCATCTGAAGCGTGTGATCCATGAAATGTGATTTTTTTTCAGTCACTGTATATCATTCCACGTTAACAGCCTTATATTCTACTGTCGGGGAACTGCATCTTATTGTAACAACAGTGTAAAACCTGACCAATGCTACCGCATACACAGGCATTGCAATGCTTCTTTGTTAGCTTCCATCCCTCACCAGTCCTACTGTATTTATGCCTACTCACCATCCATTCAAACGCCGTTGTTTTTTATTAGGTTATTTTTCTTTAACCGTCCTCGCTCTGATTTTGACCTGGTATTAATAATTCAGGGGTGCATCGTCTGATAACATTTTGAGAGCGGGCGGTGGGCTTCCGTGTGTTGGTCTTGGTCGGATTAAACGTAATCTTGAAAGCCATTGACATGATGCATCCACAACAACTTCACACATGTTATACTGTGGTCTGTTTCCGTCCATCGCTGGTAAATGTGGAAGTCGTTCCATTTTGAGATAGTTCTTTTAAAATGATATTTCTTCTTGCAAAGTTAGGGTATGTGCACACTAGGCACATGATGAAGATCCTTTCCCACTGTGTTCAAGGTGCTGCTCATTCCTGTCACCAAACGTAGGTGCAGTGTGGAATACTCTTGCATTTGCACTGGTATTCTAGTTCAATATTTCAGATGTAGTCGTATGCAATATACGTGTGTAATCACCTCCTGCGTGAATTTGGTTACCAGATTTTTTAAAAATACTTTTGCTTTCCATGGGGGGGGGGGGGGGGGGGGGGGGGGGGTAGTAGAGGGATGGATAGGACGACATGGTACACACATAACCTAGTCGAATTCAGTGATCATGTGTGTGGTTTAAGAATGCTCATTTATCATGTCTATTTATTAATCTACTTATACTTAATTATATGCAGATTAAATGCTTTTAGCCTCCCAACTCATCTTTGGCTTTTCAAACCCTTTATGGCAATAATTCATGAGCTGTTTCCTTTAAACCCTGCTTGTAATGCCATGCCATGTCATGTGCAGTTACAATGGATGTCCATCAAAAGCCACTGACATCCCCTTCTGCTTTCCTCCTTCGTATGGAAGTGCTCCTTTACTGTACTAGGTGATTTATTATTGCTTTACTCATAGCAGAAAGTACGATGTTCTTAAGATAATTACATCAAACCCGCATAATCGGAAATCCAATTCCAGAGGGAGTTGATGGCATGCAGTCAAGCCCCCCATCTGGTAGATATGTGGGCTCACGGAGACGTCTACCGTCTGACAGCAGTTGTCTTGGAGCATAATTAGGGAGAGCGTCCTTAAAAAAATAAGCTGTTGATTGGAGCACTTTGTCTACTTTACGTTTGAACATGGAGGTCTATAAGGACAGTCTCTAGCTGCAAGGGCCCTTTGAGACAACGCAGTGTTATTGACCACAGAATGGCCCGGGGAGGTAGCAGCTATTGCGTTGGACATTTGATTTAGCATGTTCAATCGAAATGCCACTTCACTTATTGACCTCTGTCTCTATTCATTCTTTCTCTCTCCTCAGTCCACGTTGGTCTGAAACTAGTTTGGTGACTGCGGTGGAGCAAACGTCTTTAATCCTATTAGAGCAGATTGGATCAGACGGTTTCCACAAGCAAATTTCAGTTCCTTCTGTTTTGCTCAGATGACTGGTAGCATAAGTAATAACGTGCATGTGGTATAGATCACAACTGTGAGTAGTTGCTTTTCATTACCAGATGGGCAAAGGGTGAACTCACAATCTAAAATTGTATCTGGCTTTTAAATGTAAAAATGTGTGTTGTGGTTACTAACAGCGGACCTGGAATGGCAGCAGGACAAGAAGGTCTTTCAAAACATTATTCAAGGACTTCTTTACAGAATAGGAGCGGACCCCTGGAGACACCGTGATCTCAGTGTTTTGGAGTAAACACCGTCATCTTTATGTTGAAAAGCAGCGCTACAGAGACTGGGCTAGCTTGTTGGCGTTCCTAGTGAGGAATGGGGTGCATGTCAAGACTTGTGTTGTCTTTAGGAACACAGGCATTACAACAGCTTGGCCCCATGGAATGCCTGCCTACCCAGGGAGGCTGCGTTATGGCGTCTCGGTCGTTGGCAACGGACGCACATTAACCTCCAGCATATTTACTACTGGGACCCTAAACATTTGTTCCAGCCACTTATAACAGGTTTGGCATGGCAGGGAGAGGCAGGGAGAGTGCCATAGTCTTGGCTCCCAATCGATCAGTGCAGGAAGTGGTTCTTTGTTGCTGCAGTGTTGCAGTAATTTACTTTGGTGGTTAGTTTTTTCTATCAATAACAGCACAGTTCTTGATATTAAATGAATAGATGGCACATATTTTCTCCTCACAATGTTTTACATTTGGAATATAAGTCCCAATCGTTGAAACCCACAACACACAAACCTATGTTCCCGAAACTGTTTATTTGGTGAAAATACAAGACACCCTGATATTCAGTGCTGGACATGGTTAGAATTCCCCCCCCCCTCCTAGAAAAATCTTCTTAACAGTATGTTTGCACTTGAGCTTTCTTCCCAAGCTGAAGGAAAGGCCCATAGGGAAGGCTCATAGGAAGGGCCCATAGGAAAGAGCTCCTCTCTGGCTCTCTACTGGGCCTCAGACCGTCCAGACCCGACCAGCTGCTGGGGCTGGAGGTAGGACAAGGCCATTGGAGGGAAAGCTGTTGGCGGGACTGAGGAGGGACATGAACAGAGGAATGCGTAGAGTTCTGGACAAACACTCTAAGTCTAAGAGCTTAGCCAGATGAAGAGTTGTCCCCCCCTCTGGATTCACAGCATTGGCTTTTGTCCCAAAGCGTGTAATGAGTAGCTTTTCATATTCCTATCAGTCCTCAAACACCCCTGCAGTGCGTTACCATGGATGTTTTTGTTGAAGGTTTGAAACCTCAATTAAGGGGAGGGGAGCCCCTCATCAAAGGGCTCATCTAGACAGAAGAGCAATTTTGACACATTTATTAATTGAGAGGTTCCATAATCCTCTCGGTTTTGGATTAATGTTTATTAATCATTGCGAGAATTGAGTAGAAATTGAATAGAGTCATGCTCCGTCCATAACTTTAATACGTATAATAACATATTTATTATCCTAAATAAACCAAATGCCTATATCACCACATTTTCTTCCAATTTCCAGAGTTTCGTCCCTAACAGTTAACATGTGAATAGAACTACCACAGCTTGTGTTTGAGAGGTACTGAGCAGTGAGGGCCTGCCCCCTTTGTGTACAGTAGTACAAGCTGCCTCTGACAACACCCTATGTGAACCCAGTGTTGGCACGGAGCCGCCTGGGTGGTGTATAACATTCATCAGGGGTTGACCTCTGACCTCGAAAAAAAGAGAAGAGAGTTGGTGCAGTGGTAGCCAGGCCATCTAACACCTCTGTGTTCGCATTCCAACAGCATCTGAGTTGGAGATGCTCTGCTCACAACGTTATGCATTGTTGTGTTAACGACCCCCCCATTTGTGTGGACTGAGAAAGCAAACGGAGGGGGCGGGCTCTAGGACCCAGGGGTATATGGATCTTCCGGCCTGTAAGGAGGAATTCAACACATGTGAGACTGAGGACGGAGAGAATCCGTGGCATGAGCGGGGTGCAAGAACCTACAGGCGAACATCCTCATCCACAGGCAGCAGCATCCCTTGTTTACTTGTAGTGTTTTGCCAAGAACAGATTGAATCCAAGCGATTTCCTTTCCCAAAACGTCACTCTCCATTAAAATGAGCCTATACATCTTTTCCTGTCTAGTGGCATGCTGAAATTGGGTATTTTCTATTAAGCTACTGCACACAACTGCTGTAATACATTGCCGCCACTCCCCTTAAAGTTACTGTGGTCTAAACAAACGAAATGGTGACTTTCTGCAAACAACAATATAAACCCCCGACCCCGTCCAACCAGCCCCCTTATAAACAAACTTAGCAGTGTTGGATTGACCTTGCTTTCACCTTGGCTGACAGAAAGCTTTTAAATAACATGAGAAATGGGAAGGATAATGGTCATGGCATGGCTGGTGACGACCCCCCTTCTCCCAGTCCCGGTCTCCCCCCATTCCTGCGAAGCCCGACACATGTATGTCTGTGTTTGTGGTGTTGTGTTGACGTGGCAGCCTCGAGTCCTAGACAGTTCTCCCTCGTCCCAATAGGCTGATGGCTGGTGTCTTTCTCCCCTCTCCAACCTCTCTGCACTCGGCAGTCTGGTAGCCCACCTGCTGGGTTGGGGCGCCTGCCCCCACAACGAGGACAGACATCAAATATGTTCTGTGGGGGAGGGGGTGTGGGTTAAGGTACTACACTACAAGTTAGCATGCACAAAAAGCAATGTTAGCCTAATGCCCTAGCTAGGCTCCGTATTATTTAGTTATTTGTTGGAACTGTGAAAGTGCTAAGTTGAAGCGACAAGGGGCATTAGTTAATGTTTAAGTGTGTGTGTGTGTGTGTGTGTGTGTGCGTGTGCATGTGCATTTGGATTTGTATTCTAGACTGGAGGTGACTAAGTGGGCCTATTTTGGCAACAGGCCAGGGCCAGCAAACAGTCTGGATCAAATCATGTCTGGACATACTGTGTGTTTCTACATGTAGCGGTAGTCGACTCGGCAGTTATGTCTTATAAGAAGCCTAGTTTTGGGTTGGGGAGATTGAAGAAAATAGTAACAGTAATAACAATGGATCCAGATAAGACCTGATACTAGTAATCCATGTAATGGGTGTCGACCCAGCAGTCTAGTCATGTGTTCTGGACTGCCAAGGAAAGGTCATCATAAATTGAAACATGAAATAAGGCCAATGATGTGAGTTTAGTTAGAAATTAGGCCCTCTAAAATCAGAACTGGGTTGTCAGCATGACTCAAAATAACCATCTGTCCATCAGGCAGGAGTTTAGCTGCCAAATAGTAGCTCGCCAATTAAACCGAAAAAGTGTGTGTGAGAAGTGAGGGGCTTGGCATGTGCTATACAGGATGACAGAACAAGTGTGGACCGCTTTTTGGACAGGCGGGGAATGACCAGCTTTTTTCCCCCTCTCTTTCCTCACCCCTTCTGTCCCCCCCACCCCCAAAATCCCCGTCCCTTACATCTTTTATTCTTTATCTCTGGGACTGTTCTGTCTTCTTTTTTATTAGCACCAATTTGGTGGCAGTGTCGCCAATGTATTTCATCCGCCACGATCCGGATCTGCTGTGAGCGTTTAGAGCGCACATGGCATAAGCTGTGTCTTCAGACCTCCTGCTGTAACACAGATGCTCTGTGAATTGCTTAATCAGGTCTGGTCGATTCGGTCCAAAAGAAAGTCAACTGCCACCGTCACACACACACAGCGACTTGGATGCAAATGTATCATCGCAGATGCCAAATGCAAATATACCTTTTTTCTGACCTTTCTATTCTTGGAAATGCTTACAGTATATAAAGAAGAAAAGGATGTGTTGCTCTTTGGCTTAATGTGAAAGCAAAATTCCGAGAGTTGACACTTTCTGGGAAGTTGCGGCAATGAGTGGTTCCTCTTTACACCAGAAAGCCTCAAGCCTTTAATAGTCATTAGTCCAGCCATGTGCGTTAAGCCATCCCACAAATATCTCCTATAACACATTAATTTTTGTGAACGTATGGAAGATTGTATTTTTCATTCAGTTTCAGTCTACATAGGCTAGCTCCTTCTTCTGTTTTTAGTTTCCAGTTGAGTACTAACACTTGTCAAGTACATAGTGTGCAATTGGAAGTTATCAGAAGACGCGGATGTCACGTTCATGTTCGCCGTGCTGAGTCAAACGTGTTGTGTAAGTCCACACAGCGGCCGTTTGGACAATGTGGATGTCAGCCAACAGCTGCGCTCTTCATCCACCGCTCGGTGTGTGTGAATGCTTTTGATTCAGCGCAATCCCCCCAGCCGTCCCCCCCGGTGGAGGGGGGCAGGAAGGCCAGCAGGAGGGAGACGTCCTGGCAGGTACTTCAGTTGTCCTTCTCTCAAATTAGGGGGACGGAAGCCCAGGTTGGGCTCGGAGGGTCCCGCTGTGCTACCGCTTGGCAGCAGGGCGTCCGGTCTCGGCACCCGCCAGCAGGGCGCATAATTAGGCCCCGGTTCCCCTGACGGTAGCCAGCCATGTGCCAATCACCGCTGGGCAGGACGCCCCCCCCGGCCAGACTGATCCCTGGGAGTCCATTCACACCTCTAATAGGCCGCAGCACACATCGGTTCATCTGACACGAGGCGGCAGGCTCACCTGGCTTCCTTGATTCTTCTGCTCCGGGGCCAGGAATGGGAATGTCCAGCCTCATCCTTTAGTCAATGAATCCACTCTCAATGTTGCATAGTGCTCCCATTATTGTTGGTAATGTTGTTTTCTATTTTTTTGCAATGCTGTTTATTCCAATTTGTCAGATTTTTGATTTGACATTTGAAGAAATGCCGCTTATTATGTGTTCACAAATTCATGGAGGATCGATCATGTTACCGGTCAGTGTACCGCTTGAGGACTAATTATCTGTTCTCGGTAATGGATTACTATGTAACAAAGTGTGGTGGCCATTTTTCAAGCCACTGTCCCCTTTTCTTTATGATCAAACTGCTTAATAGTTGGCAGGGTGCATAAGAATACAACTTGGGTGTCTGCCCAAGTTACAAGGGTACTTGCATAAAACCCCTGCACAGACGACGCAGAAACCAAGGAATGCTGATATGCTTCCTGCTCTCTTATTGGCTGTGCTTTGTACAACACAGAATTACAGCCCCCCAGAATCTCTTTCAAACTCCTGCCTCATCCCGCCGATATTCCCTCAGGGAAATTAGGGATTAACTGAGCCTTTCAAACAGGAATTCCTCATTCAGTTCCCATGAATGTGCCCCCGCTCCTCCTCCTCCCAAACCAAATCAACACTGTTTTGTCCGTGGCCCTGCCATGGCTCCTAAACCCCCAGCCTCCCGCTCTGCCCCTGCTCAGCTGGGAGAAGTAAGAGGATGAGCTGCTGGCTTGCTGGGCTCTGACTCATGGCCATCAGCGCCCAGAGCGTCCGGGTCCTTGGTGAACGCCGTGGAGCCTCATGCAGCCCCACTCCAGGGCTCTGTCGGGGGGGCCTCTCTCTTCCTCTCTCTCTTTCTCTCGTTCTGTCGTTCTTTCTCTCTCTTCCTCTCCCTCGCTCTCTCTCTTTCTTTCTCTCTCTTTCTCTCTCTTTCTTTCTCATTCTTTCTCTCTCTTTCTCTCTCTCTCGTTCCCTCTCTCCCCTCGTTTTCTTCCTCCCTCCCATGGCTGTGTGAGATGGCGGTCTGGGTTTTAAAGCCATTTCCTAAAATAGAGCCGTTAGTTATCTGTTGTCATTTCCTCCGCCAGTGCCAAGAAGCACTATTGGTATTGGCCGAATGGCTTTTTTTTCATCAAGTTCACTTTTTCTCGTGGTACGTGTTGGCCGTGTGTTGAATAACAAGTTTTCTTAAAAGGATTGATGCCATTTGAAGAATACCTTCAAAACAGTCCACGTTTTGTACTCGCGCCCCTGCCATGAATCCCCTTGATGGAGTGCGCCATGTTGGACTGAGCTGAAACAGCCTCTACTCTGGGCTCGTGGTTATGTTGATTCACTCAACATTTTTTATTTATATATTTATTTATTCCGCTTTAAGCCATTACATAACATGTATCTAGGACACCAAGCAGAGGTCCGTGTTTTTTTTTTTTTTAATACTAGTGATGTGCTCAACCGGGGGCACGCGCGTGAAAAAAAAAATCCCCAAGTTCCCGCTCCCTCTGGGCTATACCGCCGGCTCTGTTAGGAGGAGCCAATCAGCTGCCTTCTCAGAACCCACCAAAGAAAAGCGATAAGCCTCTGCCCTCACGCATACACACCACCACCCCTTATCTCTGTCCCCAGTGTCTTCTCAGCGCGCTCTATCACAACACCCGATACTTCCTTGTTGGCATTCCTCTGCTTCCGATGAACGCAGTGCTGGATGAGTCACCCAGTAAGGCTGGGGCTGGGGCTGGGGCTGGGGCTGGGGCTGGGGCTGGGGCTGGGGCTTGGACTGGGAGTTGCACAGAAGGCCGCCTTTGAGGAGCAGAGGGAAGGAAATAAGCCCGGGCTGCGATGATGACGAGGAGGAGGAGGAGGAGTGTGGTGGTGCCATCGCCGTGCGTGTCTGCGCTATGTCAGGCCCATTGTTCCAGGGGCTGAGGCATTGAGGAGACGCTCATTTAATGAGATGGCTCTGACTGTGTAATTGCAGGCTGTTCCCGAGCGCCATTATGGTGTAAAAAAGAGAAGCCAGGCATCCATGCTGAGGCCAAACTAAAAATGAATATGCTTATGAGGGGAGGGTCGAGGGGAGATCCTCCCCCGCCCCCCATAGCCTCCCTGACGTGTCACGCTACGTTGGACTGTGGCATAATGTGACCGTGCTACTCGCTATATGCAGTGTGTGTCATGTCTGCTGCTGGCCTTTTGTTTCCCTGTCGCTTGTTCTGTGTGAAACACAGGATCCCCTGCTTTGGCTGCTGTTGGAGTTTTTGTACCCTTTGTTGTACTTCTGGCTGACCTAGAATTGAAGCAAAAGTCAGGGCTATTTTAAACAACAACTGATTGATTTGTGTTTTTAGTATCCAAAGTTTCTATTGGTCAACGTTCTTTAGGTATAAGTCCAAGAGCTACGTGGACTAAATTCAGGCTACGGTCAGCGATCCACTGAAGCAGAGGTCCCTCATTCATCATCCATGGTGGATCCCCAGCCCTGTATGTCCGGGTGCTCTTCTGCAGTCTTCTGGCTGTTGAATGCACCACAGCTGCGATCCACTGGTCACATGATTTATTTAGGATGTGCTAACTCAAGTCCTTTCAGTGTGTTTTCCTGGCGCTCGCTTCCTAAGCTAAGGCCGTTCCTTTTTAATTACTCTCTCTATCCCTCGCGCCTCAATTTGTTTTTCCTCCCTTGACTTTTGCTAGCATCCCCCCGCTCATCCTATTGCTCTTTACAAATTAAAAAAAAACAAGCCGACTGCACAGCCTAGTTTGATGCCAGCGCCACTTGGCGTCGGCAAGCAGCTGGCTTCTTCCCCTGTGAGACTGTGGTACATATGTATCAAAGAACAGCCATGGTTATATATAGGCTTAATGATGATTCAGCACATATGCAGGGTAGCCCCTGTTTTAATGAGACAGTACGATATCTGTATAAATAGTGCCTGCCATTAAGAAAATAAAGGCGCCTTACGGTGAGGATTTAGAGAAAATCTGAGTGGCCCTGTTTGATGGTTTGTGTTCAGTGCAGTTGTACAGTGTCATGTCTCCGCTGTGACTCCTGGGTTGGCTATAGTGGTAAAACCGATATTTGTATTGATGCAGAACCATATATATTTTCTTCAATACCAGGGCCAGGTGGGTGTTGAGGTCGACCGAGGTGTTTGTAGTCAACAAGTTAAAAAAAGCTGCTGTTGTTGACTTCCCTCTGTCAGTGTTTGCTGCTGTTCCCTTCTTCCTCATTCCGCCGTCCTACACACACACACACACACACACACACACACACACACACACACACACACACACACACACACACACACACACACACACACACACACACACACACACACACACACACACACACACACACACCTCTCTCTCTACCTGTGAGAACCATGGCGGGCGACAGCACTCATGTATTCCTTGGCTGCACGCCAGCTCCTTGAGAGACATTTCAACTTCAGATATCAATCAGCATAGTGTCGGCCGCTCCTACCTTTACGAGTCTAACGGCCTGCCAGTCTGTCTGTCTGGCTGTCTTCCCGTTTGTCCATATCTCTCCCTCTCTATGACTGTCAGTTTTCTGTTTTACTGCAGACGCGGCCACATGCTTGCTTGTGCAATATGCTCTCAAAGTGTCCTTATTTGTCCTTGTGCTTCTCTGTCCCCCGTCCACAGTATCTGGAGGGGTCCCAATGTGAACTGTGTGGACAGCACTGGATACACACCGCTCCACCACGCCGCTCTGAACGGACACAGGTACTTCACCGTCTAACACAGGGGTCTACAGCTAGGGTCACAGTGGTCCCCTCAATCACAGGGGGATCCTCCTCTGTGGGAATGACCCTGGGGTAATGGGAATGTGCAGGAATAGAATGAATGTACGTTTGTTTGCACGGGCTGGGTGACCGTATCATATTCTGATAAATGAAATCCCTATATTGCGCAGGCAGGTTTGCAAAATATTGGAAAAAAAACAATGGAGATATTAATTTAATATTAACTCTTTACTTTGTATTTAGTGAACTACTTTCTATAGAGAAATACTGTACTGTAAAAGCCTCCTGGGAGGGTTGCCAACTGAATTCCCATTAAAGTGCATGTTGCCTCATTAAATCTATTGTATATATTCTGTATCTACAGACAAACGTCTCCTTCTGTTTTCAGCGTTAACACTATGGGCGCACCTTATATAGGGCATTAAGGGTAGTCCAGCAGCCTCTCTATGAATTGTCCCACTGGGGTAGTTAAGCTATTGATTGGCTCGCTGCTTGGCCATTGCTATTAATTTGTTTGTTCTACTGTCTAGAGAAGTTAGTTAAAAAAGGGTAATAAAACGCTTGCTTTTATTATAAAGACTACCTATTCCCCTTTTCCGCATTTTAGGCAATTTATTTATTAGGTTGCCAATTCTGGCTCTCTCCCTTTATTGCCATTGTTTGTTTCGTCTGCCACTCTATCCGTTACTTTGGTCTTTATCTGTGTTCATCGTTGCAGGGAATCTGAATGAACAGCATTTGGAGTCTATCAAATAAACGTACTGTTATCATGTAACCCCCACCCCCCCTCCACCCACAGTGATGTGGTTGAGGCGCTACTCCGTAACGAGGCCTTCACCAACATCGCCGACAACAAGGGCTGCTACCCTCTGCACCTGGCCGCCTGGAAGGGCGACCAGCAGATTGTCAACCTGCTGATCCACCAGGGGCCCTCGCACCCCAAGCTCAACGAGCAGGTCTGCCACGCGCGGGGCCTACCGCTGTCTGTCTGTCTGTCTGTCTGTGTGTCCGTGTGTGTGTGTGTGTGTGTGTGTGTGTGTGTGGTTGGGTGTCCGTCTGTGTGTTTATCCTGTTCTGCATTCTGTCGTCACATGCAACAGATAGCCTTGTCCCATCATCGGCTAGACAATGTCGGTGCCTTATTCAACCAGATTGACCATATAATAACTAGAAGGACTAAATATGGTGTCCTATAGGTTACTTTTGAGGTTTTCCTAGACTTTTAAGTCGAATGTGTAGGATGGATTCATTCCATATCAGTTCCCTGAGTAGAATATGTCAGTGGCGAGGCTGCGAGAGTGAAACTAGTAGTTCTTAATGTACACATTTCTTGTGATCATACGATCCCTTAATACTGCATGCACTCCAGCCCACCATATGGCTGGTATGGCTCTGGATATGGCTATGAAATATTTATCTAGCCATGTCAGAAGGAAAGGAGAAGTTGTAGAAAGAGTGTGTGGCCCACCTGCTGCATCGGCCTGCCTGCATCGTGAGTTTGGCCAGACGGATCTGGACTTTCTAATGATTAACTTGACTCTCATGCGAATGTGGATGTGATGCGTTTGTGTTTCCCTAACCATTTTAACACCGTTATTTTTGTTGCTGTTATGATCAATTGTCCGGCTGCTTGCTGCCCGACCAGCCCAGCATCATCTTGTTAAGGATGGCGAGAAATGACCCATGATGATGACATTGTCTGCCATTGATTTATGTCTGGCTGCCAAATTTACAAAATGTGCAATTTGGTGGGTGATGTCGGCATGACTATCGCATGGGTATCATCGTGGGTCATTCCTCCCAGCCTGGTCATGACGTCAGTTTGATTATTAACCCATTGATTTCTATTATAGTTTGTTTTGATTAAGTTTGATTTAATTTTGCAACAATCATTCATTCATGGCTTATCTGACTGTGTAAGACAAAAACTTTGTCTTATACCCTCTCTTCCCCCCCCCCCCCCCCCCCCCCCCCCCCCCCCCCCAACCTCCTCTTCCAGAGCTCTGTAGACCCTAGAGAGTCCAAACGATGCGGGCCCTTTGACCCCTATATTAATGCCAAGGTGTGTACACAGAGCTCCCAGCCGACCACTCCCCCCTTATTGTTTTACACGCTCCTCTTTCCATTCCTGCTGGCCCCGGCTCCACCTACAACCCCCGTCCGCCCCCTGCCCCCCTCTGCTTACCATGCCCCTCTGCCTGGTCTGCTGCTGCTGCTGCTGCTGCTGCTGCTGCTGCTGATGCTTGCACTCGTCTCCTCTGCAGCAGAAATATGAGCCGCCCGGCGCTTTAAACGGCTCGTTATCACTTCAGTCAATCTGAGTATGCGGTGCTGAGACGTATCGTACTGCCGACACGAACTTCCCATAGTGGTGTGTGTGTGTGTGTGTGTGTGTGTGTGTGTGTGTGTGTGTGTGTGTGTGTGTGTGTGTGTGTGTGTGTGTGTGTGTGTGTGTGTGTGTGTGTGTGTGTGTGTGTGTGTGTGTGTGTGGGGGGGGCGGTTGATGAATCTTCCGCGGTGTGTTGACTCTGTGTTGCGGCCCTTGCCACCAGCCACTCTCAGTGTCCGGTGTTGTTCCCACTGGTGCGTGTTGTGATGTTGCCCAGGCCGGCCCCCTCTCAGTGGGATCATCTGCCGCTGTGTGCAGACCCTCATTATCCGCCTCGCGAGTACATGATAACAATGAGATCCCCTAGGAATACAGCGGGACTCTTCTCCCTTCGCCCGCACTGGATGCATGCGCAAGGCACGCACGCGTGGGGCCGGCGGGCGGCGGATGCGTGATACGGACTCCCTGTTGAAACAATCCTCTTGACGCGTCAACGGTCGTTATTTATACCCTTCATGGACGGTAAGGAGAGCAGCACTGCGGCCGCATGGTCACACTTGTACCCACGGTGTGCAGACTCGGTGGTGGCGCTCAGCTGTGTCCTTGTTCTGCAGTGTAAACAGATGAGGGGTGAACCTTCACGTCTACGGTGTGTACGTCAGCATTACACACGCAAATCTGGACCTGGTCATCCGTCTCGGGGGAGTTGATGATGGGGAAGTAGTGTACCGCTACAGGATAAAATAATGGGCTGTCTCTTAAGTTGTAACCTAGTTTTTACAGATGTGACAAATACTGTGTGCAGCGCCTCATCGCAGGGACTGTTAAGAAACGGGGCCAAGTGATATTGCAAATGCTTTTTTTCTTTTCTGGGGTAGACCGGTCTACAGACTGAATTATAGATGTCATATTATGAATAAATCAGACGCATGGATGCACTGGGATCTACTGGTACCACCACTGGTGCTGGGAGTTGCATCATAACGCTTAGTGTGTGTGTGTGTGTGTGTGTGTGTTTGTGTGTGTGTGTGTGTGTGTGTGTGTGTGTGTGTGTGTGTGTGTGTGTGTGTGTGTGTGTGTGTGTGTGTGTGTGTGTGTGTGTGTGTGTGTGTGTGTGTGTGTGTGTGTGAGAGAGAGACAGAGAGCGTTGCATTCTGTCTTTTACTAGAGTGAGACATTGCAGAAGAAAAAGAAGAAGAGCATAGCTGTGTAAACATCTATCAGCGTTAGAGTGTGTGTGTGTGTGTGTGTGTGTGTGCGCACTTGTGTGGCCGACATGCAGCCTCTCCCTCTCTGTGGTTATCCTTGTGAGTGTGCCTCGCCAAGGATGGGGAGAAAGGAGGTGGGACGTCGTCATAGTAACCGTGTCACGGCTGATTGGTCGTGCCGTGGCGTTGAGTGACCCAGTGGAGGGAGAGAGCGGGAGAAAGGGCGAGAGACAGAGGTGAGGTGGTGTAGGTGGGGGAGTGAGCTAGACGGACAGGAAAAGGTAAGGTGGCGAGGGTGGGGGAGAGACGGGGAGCTCTGGATCCTAACTGGGCTACTGCAGCCCCTGCAGGGCGCTAGCGCGTCCCCTGGCCTGGTCCACTTCGGTCCGTGTGTATTCAAGAATACACACAGACTGTATTCTAGTCCAGAGCCGTTCCACAGCGAGGTCTGATCCCGACGAGCCTCTCCTCCAGTGGTGCTTTGATAATAGAATAATGATGAAAACATAGTGAAACGGTGCTTCGGCGAGAGCAACCTTCGAGAACGTCTCCCCCAGTGTGTCTGCCCCACTTAGCTGAATAATGAATGAATATTTATCTACCGCCTAAATTAATTGGGTTGTAAATACAATTCCAGTGCTGGGGCTTTTATTTACTGAACATCATGTGCTCTTAATAAATCTATGGAAGGTTACCTTCCCTGTCTCGGGGAAGCAAACCCATCAGCAATGCCCTTTTTATTTTCACCTCTTTCCAAGCTTGCAATGTAGGTCACCTGTCTAATGCAATATCCCCATTAGTTCACTGGGCCTGACCTCGGATCAGATGTTTGGGGATTGCACATGTATGCGCCGACAGCGTCATCATCACCTGCCCACGCCTTCCACTGACCTCCAATCCTTCGAATCACGGCAATCGTAACAAGGAACGGGTCAAACAGGATATGGCCTTTAAAACGGAGGCTACAGTGTTGATGGGTTTGCTGTTGCATAAGGACATGGCGTACTATGTATATAGGTGGAGACTTGAGAGTTGACCATAGGGTAAGCTGTCTGATGGTTTTAATTCCAGAGGCTTGACGTGGGATAGGATGCAGTGGTTGGTGACGATGGTAATGTCTTCAGACTTCCCCCTCCCATACATACTGTGGTGCCCGAGGTCTCCTTCAGCCACCAAGCCTACACACCATCAGCTTGCAGCCGGAGGATATTGCTGCATTATCCTGTGGTTGCTGTTCATGACCGTTGATCCACACCAAAGATATACACCCAAAGCTTGGGCTGAGGGAACTTGTTGTTTTGATGCGACGTTTAGTAGCATGGGACGTGTATTCAT
Organism: Gadus morhua; assembly: GCF_902167405.1. Taxonomy (NCBI): domain Eukaryota; kingdom Metazoa; phylum Chordata; class Actinopteri; order Gadiformes; family Gadidae; genus Gadus; species Gadus morhua. Next base: position 18,559,104 of record NC_044048.1, on the reverse strand, counting down.
TTTGAGCAATACACGCAATAGCTAGGAGGGATCAATAATATCGGTGGGTTCGGTGTGATGCAAAGCTCCGATGAGGCTGCTCAAGATGATGCACCACCGTCAAAAAAACAACCCTTGTTTAAGAGGAACTGTGCTTAGCGAGTCCATTTCTCCACAATGTTGTCGGTATAGAGACGCCTTTGAACGTGCTGTTCCAGTTGGACCTGTCTAAGATTCATCGCGGCATGGAGATCAATAAAGACGGAAGTGGTTTCAGACGAAAGTTTAGCCCTTTTGCAGCGCAAGTCTCATTCTTTTACGCGAGGAGACATGAAAGGAGCCCTCCTCTTGAAATGGCCTACAGGGAGGGACCAGTGATGCGCACCAGTTAGTGTGCAGCTGTAGGCGCGCGTATAACGTGATGCCCTGACCGCGTTGCTATGCTATGTTTTTCTATGGATGACGTGACACGGTGAAGGAGTGCCTGGAACATATTTAGCTCTGATAACAAGGTTCCCTGGCAGGTCCGTTGTGGATGTTATGGGAATACTTGGCTAACGGCAGGATTAAGCACTCCTTAGCTCCTACTGATTAGGCTCGGGGGTTCAGCGCCGTCCTTGAGCGATGTCAAAGAGTTATCTAGCGATGTTATTTATCGCCATAACCGGTTTTATAGACGTAATGTATTATGGTTGGAACATGGGCCCTTAAAAGGGTCAAATCTATAGGTGTGAAATATACTAGGGGGAAAAAAAATGCGCTCTGTCTGAAAACATACCTTTAATGACTATACTAACACACACACATATACGCACACACCACTCAGTTGTACTGTTTTAGAACGGTGTTGTGAGGCCATCCACATCGTGATGGGATATCACCCAGAGTGTAGACAAGCAATAGGCCAGTATTTAAAGGTGATAACTGGACGGACACTATCCTTCAGCGTTAAGATCAAGCTGACCTTGAGACTGCGCGCTTTAACTTCAGTCATGTCACAAGTGACTGTGGCAGCGAGGTGTGGGGAAGTGTGGACAGGGACTCTGGGGCCATGCTCATGTGCAGCGTAGGATGTCTCTGTTTGATATGAACACAACCGTGTGTGTGTGTGTGTGTGTGTGTGTGTGTGTGTGTGTGTGTGTGTGTGTGTGTGTGTGTGTGTGTGTGTGTGTGTGTGTGTGTGTGTGTGTGTGTGTGTGTGTGTGTGTGTGTGTGTGTGTGTGTGCAGAGGTATGGGCAACCCTCTCACAATCACCCACTCTTTCTCTCTGGGCTTAGGTCCCCCGCACCCATAGGCACCACCCCAAGGGATACGGGTGACATAACCGCAGCCTGCGTATCACGTGACAGAGGTCACCAGTCAGACCGTGTTACCGTCTCCCAGCGTCGGGGTAGTGAGTCTTTTCTCTCTCTCTCTCTGTCTCTCTGTCTCCCGTTCTGTGTGTCACTGTCCCTCTATTGGTCTCTGTGACTCTCTCTCTCTCCCTCTGCCTCTGCCCCTCTGTCGTAGCGTTCTGCAGCATCGTAGTAATCCCCAGATGTTCCTAGTTAGCGCAGGACTTATCAGTGGGAGGGAGAGCGGTGGAGACGGTAATCTCATGTTTAACATGCGCCGAGGTCTAAATCAGGCTGCCAACGTTCTCATTGTTCATGGCTGATTTTCAGAATTGAAAAGCTGGTTCTTTCTTGTGGGGGCGGTGGTGCGATGTGGGCAGCGAGCTCATACCGTCCAGGAAGTGGAGACTGTGCGTTGGGAACGCTAAACCCCATCTCCCAGCTAAGCTGCCTGGTGCAGTTGTGCTTACTCTCATCTCGAGCTCCGTTCTGGCGAACAGACAATGGTGCGCTGTATACGGGCGGCTCCTCTCGTGGCCCGCGAGCTGTAACTTGTGTTTCAGGTCAGATTAAGGTCTCTTTTTTTTTTCTCTTTAAGCCTGATATAAGTCTCTTTACGGTTATCTTCCAGCCAGGAACAACCCCAGTCAAAACAAACCTAATCAGATGTCCTGCACTCACGTGGTGCAGAAGTACATGTACTACATTGGTGCATTCAGAATGCTTTGTTCTCGCGTGCTGTTAGTAAAATCTAGCTGCTGTTTTTTCACTTTGAGTGCCGGTGATTCAGGCTTTCATTAATTATCCTTATGGCGGTCACATGGTATGGCCCTTGTAGTGATGGGTGCCCCTTCCATTACTGGAAAGGAATGTTCTTATCGTGTGGTTTCACTGCTTTTCCTTAAATAAACAAAGCAAAGCACTTGCTTTGTGTATTAGATATTTCTACAGGATTTGTGCTCAACCTCCTGGTGTGCATCATCACTCACAGAGGGGGCGTGCTAATAGCTGTTCAACGTCAAGGCGGTTGAGTCATCCTCTAAAGAACTACGCTATGTACGTCTTACCGTAAAGCGCATGACAAAGCATGGTGCAACGCCTCACAATGCAGACAGGAATTACCCGGTCACCAAACACCTTGCACCAAAAACACATCAAAAAAAGGCTTCTTCTTAAAGCTGCATGAAAAGAATCAGTTTTTAACTGCCATTCATCTAAACATAAAAAGGATTAAAAAAAGAACGATATTAGAACTCTAACGGGGACATAGCATCTGGACATTTTATTGGTCTTTTTTTATTTTTATATAGATTTGTTTTGTATTGCACATCGGGGCCAATCCATGCACCGCTGGAAGAGGAAACCATGGACTCGAAGGAGTGACGTGTATCATGGCAGAGCCTGTGGAAGGGATTATGAGGGCCCTCCATTAAATCGGCGCTTTGGTCGAATCATACACCATAGTAGGAGATTTGTTTGGATTATAATTTGGTGGATTCACATCTGAGAGAACGTCGCTGATGTAATGTGTGTGTGTGTGTGTGTGTGTGTGTGTGTGTGTGTGTGTGTGAGTTTGCATACTGGAGTTGCAGCCATGCGTGTTCATGCATCATTCATGGTTTAAAGATCCTGCCGTTCGTATGTGTACATGCATGTTTGCATGTTGTGCACAGATGCATGGCACGAGTCTGGGCCCTGTGATGTTCACGGCGTGCCTCAAATGGAGGAAGATCCGATGCAGCGTGGTTTGTTTAGTGGACAGAAGGGAACAGAAAGGGAGCACAAGAAAATATGTCTCGAAAACATTAATCCTAAATTAATGATATAACCTTCTTTACTTCATTACTAGTTAATTGAATAGGCTTTATATAATGATCCTTGCATGATCCATGCTCAAGGGCTTTACCCTACTATTTGTATTGTAAATGACAAACTAGAGATGCTTGTAGTTTGCACTGTGAATACGAACAGGCATTGCCTCACTGAGGATGCTTGTTAAATGCTTCCTGGGTGTCTTCCCATGATGATCATGCTCTATTTAACCAAATAATTTACTGTCAAAGAAGTGTCCTTCAAGAAATCCTTGTTTTATAGGCTAGACTCCACACCTGGCTCCTCTCTGCTCCAGCTGAGACCGGCTCTACCAGTGGACTATGACCCTCATGATCTCTCCTACCTTTTATTTTTGTCTTTCCCTCTCTTCGCGTCCCCCTCGCTCCCACACACTGGAGCCTGAGCGAGTACCTGGTCCCCATCTGGAACGTGTGTGTGTGTGTGTGTGTGTGTGTGTGTGTGTGTGTGTGTGTGTGTGTGTGTGTGTGTGTGTGTGTGTGTGTGTGTGTGTGTGTGTGTGTGTGTGTGTGTGTGTGTGTGTGTGTGTGTGTGGGGCTCTTAATAGAATGCTCACACCTGTCCAGAGTTGCCCTCGGGTTCCCTCTGCATCACTTCCTGTCTCCCCGTGGCTGAATCACGGGCACAGCTGCCATCTCTCTCCCCTGCGTACAGCCGCCACTTGACCTGGCACCGTCCGCCCGTCCCTCCATGCCCACCCTGGCCCTCTCATGCCAGCTGTCGGACGTTCTTTAGCTAAGGGAAAGCATGGCGTGTGTTTGTGTGTTAGTGTGTGTGTGGGTTGATGTTTGTTTGCTTGTGGTATGAGGGGCTTTCTTTCTCTTTTTGTTTCTCTCTTCCTCTCTTTGTTTTTCTCTCCATCTCATTCATTCTGTTTCTTGTGTTGTGTCTCTGTCTCGTAGTCTTTCTCTCTCTCTCCCACTGTCTCTCCCATTCTGACGTGTGTGGCTTTGCCATTTGCCAAAACTAGCACTCTCTCTGCCGCACCCCTACTCCCAATGTTGTCAGTACAAAGGGCTTGTAGGCTTTCATTGACTTAATTATTCAAACCGGTGTCCAGATAGGTTTGGTTCTTTTAGAACGGATGGTTGAAATGGCTGCATGATATTATCTGCCGTAGTGCTCTTACCATGACCGGTAAACAATTGGTTTATTTTATTCGTGCCTCTGCAGTGTTATCAAAGGCAAAAATAGTATGGATTAAAAAGGGTTACTTCCACAAATTTTGAGTGCAGTATTGGCCTACTCATAATCTGACCTAAGAAGTCGGTATTGCAGGGCGTGCCCCCTGCTGGCAGGTTATGGTAAAGACCCCCAAAAAGATTCTGCATAAAAAAGTACAACTATACATCGATATAATGATGCTGTATTTATACCTAAGCTTTCCTTACCTCTGTTTATTTCATCTTGGGTATTTTATATATATATATATATATATATATATATATATATATATATATATATAATATAATATTGCCTCGTCTTAAGTTCCCCTTTGAAGTCACGCTACTTGTTCACATATGACATAGTTCATATTCATTCAAGACTAAGAGGAGTAAGATAGGTTTTTCTCAGTTTCCAACATTGATGAGTAAATATTGTGGTGGCTTCATAAACCCGTTTTAATGACTTAATGCTGTGATTATGATTCACAGTTCATTCACAGGTCTGTCCATGTTGCATATCTAATCCAAGGCCAACGTGTTGACTATGCTGTTCTCCTTTATAACAATGGGCTATGATTTGATTGGTTAAGCTCCTTAAAGGAAAGTGTAGCAATAGCAGTAGTCTTTCCTGGAATTAAGACTCCATTACCCATAACCCCTCGTGCCTACAATACTCTGAAGTGTGCATTTACATATTCTGGATGATTTAAGGGTCTTCTCCTTAAGTTTGACCGAAAAACGATGCGACTGAATGAACAGATTTCTTCGAGCATAGGTCTTTGCTCAAAGCTGAACCTAACACACACTCAACTCAATACCATTGCTTCAAGAATACATTGATTTAAAAAAACTAAATTATGTCACAGTGAAAAATGAGAGGCTAGTGAATTATGTGGTGTTATATCCGTAACCCTCCTTTCAGAGGAGCTGCCAGAACGGCGGTAAAGCCTCCTTTCAAGTTCCCTTTGATCCTCTGGCGAAGAGATACATAGCTTCTGACAGTCTGCCTGGACCCCTCTGACCGACGCAGTTCCCCCCCCCCCCCCCCCTGCGAACCTTTGATTCTGCTTCACCCCCCTCCCCAGGCCTTGTTACGTATGCTGCGTCCTAATTGGGTGTCCCTCTCCAACCTTTAACTTGTTTGTGGTGTGGGCCCAGGGTACTGATTGGCTTATCCTCTCACACACACACACACACACTGCGTGGCTCTCCGTCTCCGTCACATCCTCTCCAACGTCATGGGCCGCCTTGACTGGGTTCAAACCCCACCCCCCCCCCCCCCCCCCCCCCCCCTCCCTCCCCACTGCCCCTCTCCTTGATAACCCCTTTCCCCATCGATCATTCTTGTGTTTTATCTTTTGCCATACTACATGCTTTCCCGACCCCACACTCCCCCACCCCTCCTCCGTCCGAATACACACACTCACACTCGCATACGTGCACACAGACACAAACACACCTGCAAATACACAAGTGCACAAGCGCTGTCTCACACATGCGCGCGGCGCGCACACAAACATGTGTATGTACACACCGGCTTACGCGTGCTGGCAATGTCACACACATACACACACACAACCGCAATGTCTCACATAAGTGCAAAAACACAAGTGCACAAGCACTGACACACACACACACACACGCGTGCGCTTACATCTCTCTGGCCCCCCCCCCCCCCCTCCACAGAACAACGACAATGAGACCCCCCTGCACTGCGCGGCGCAGTACGGCCACACGCAGGTGGCGCGCCTGCTGCTGGAGGAGCTCACGGACCCCACCATGCGCAACAACAAGTTTGAGACGCCGCTGGACCTGGCGGCGCTGTACGGGCGGCTGGAGGTGGTGAAGCTGCTGCTCAGCGCCCACCCCAACCTGCTGGGCTGCAACACCAAGAAGCACACCCCGCTGCACCTGGCCTCGCGCAACGGGCACCTGGGCGTGGTCGAGGTGCTGCTGGACACCGGCATGGACATCAACTACGAGGTGGGTGGAGGGGTTGGATGTGGTGGATGTGGTGGATGTGGTGGGTGGGAGTGTGAGTGTGCGCGCGAAACGAAAGATTCACTTAAGGGCACGATGGATTAGAGGAAGTGGGGGGGCGAAAGGACATTGCAGCTGACAATGCTTTGCATAGTGTGAAATGTGTGTGTGTGTGTGTGCATGTATTTTTTGCATCCTACCATATACAGTGTGTTTTTGTGTGTGTAAAGAAATGTTTTCCTGTATTCTGCATAATATCTATACACCATGAATTCCATGTATGCCTTCTGCCACTGGATTATAAATCATACCGCTCTCCTAATGAAGCCAAAAAGACAACCAAAACGACAGTCTTCAGTATTACCCTCTCTACTGTAGCTTGCACCCCATCTCATAGCCCACTGTACCCTAAACGTTGCCCCCCATCAGGCAGCAGCACATCCCCGTCACCCACCTCCTGTCGTCCCTTCAGAGGACCAGAGAGACACGCTGTCTGAGCGAGGCCCTAAGGCCGTGCTCCACGCAGGGCCTCCATTACGAGTGGGCCGGGAGTCTGCTTGGGGTCCTCAACCATGTTGTGCGGCCCGCTGGAGGGGCTCAGGAAGACATCCATTTCACAGTAGACCGTTCAGGCGCTCCATGCCTTGTACTCACTGGTTGGGTGGTTGCGGTCGTAGCGCGGATCACGTTGACAATTCATTTTCAACGCAATGCAGCGGAGGGCTTGCAACCCCGTGCATCAAAATACATCTCAAACGCTGCAGTCAACCTGACCACGGCGGGACATATTTTGTAACTGTTAGGTACAAACCAGGACTGGGTTGCGTAAAATGATACGTTGTGTCAACTTGCTACGCAATCAGCATGTAGACGTCCTCTAAACTGGCTTTAGGGGGTGGCGAATGCCGGAGCGAGGGGTTTAATCCAGAGATCCAAGTCCACCTGGAGAGTGATTCAAGCTTGTGCAGAAAGACGGATCTGAAATGTGGATTCCGTAGATCTCCTGCCCTGTGCTAACGCTATAGGCTCCTCACATTAACCCATTATCAGTAGTTACCACAAACTCCCTCAACGTGTGTGTGTGTGTGTGTGTGTGTGTGTGTGTGTGTGTGTGTGTGTGTGTGTGTGTGTGTGTGTGTGTGTGTGTGTGTGTGTGTGTGTGTGTGTGTGTGTGTGTGTGTGTGTGTGTGTGTGCGCGCAGACTGAGAGGGGCAGTGCCCTCCACGAAGCGGCTCTCTACGGGAAGGCGGACGTGGTGCAGCGGCTCCTCAGTGCAGGTAGGTCCTCCCTCCCTCCCTCCCTGCCGTCACCAAGCAGAAAGCTAAACCCTGCCGCCCTGACACACAGGCACGGACACGCTCTGTGTCTAAGCCACCGTAGCATTATCTCTTTTTTTTTTTTTCCACAGGCCACTCTTTCCCCCCCGTCTCACCTCATGCATCACAGAATTATGACGAAAGTGTGTTGACCTTTTTGTGTGTTGTCGACTCTCTGCTGTCGTGTGTCGTCTTGCCCGCGGTCAGGGATCGAGGCCAGCATCACGGACATCAGGGGTCTGACGGCGCTGGACACCGTCAGGGAGATGCCCTCACAGAAGAGCAGGGAGATCGCAGCTCTCATACACGGTGAGGGGGCCGCACGGGGGTCCAGGGCTCAGGACGCTAGAGCGGGTGGTCTTCCAACCGGAGGGTTGCTGGTTTGAACCCCGGCTCCTCCAGCCGGGGTTCAGTGTTGAGGTGTCATGTGAGGCAGTAACTGTCAAGCCCTTTGAGGGGCCACAGCTCCATAAGCGTTACATAATTGCAGTTGATTTACCTCGTACCAAGTATAAGGCTTCTAGGAGCTGGAATACATGAACTATAGTTTCAGAATGTGTCTTTTTAAAGAGTAAGCAGGAAGGAAACCCTCGTTCTGGCAGAGGGATCTGCCTACGAGTTGTTAAAAAAGTCAATATCAGCAATCAGACAGGCGTCAAGGATTTAGAACAAACAGACACATTGGCTTCCAGAGGGGCGAGTCTCAAACGCTGTCAAAACCTACTTCCCACTCGCTAGAGAACTGAGAGCAGTTAACTTCCCAGAAACACCCTCCCCCCAATTTAACAACGTTTTGCACTTTAGAAAAGAAAAGCCCTGACTGTTCCCTTATGGTGTCTTTTGGTTGTTCTACAGGTCACATGGTTGGAAAGCCTCCGGACCTGGACCTCCCTCCCCCGCCCATCCCCCCACCTCAGGAGAGCCCCAGTCCCAGGAGGAGAGGTAAGGTTCACCCCCTCCACACGCTGTCCCTGCCCAGTGCAGGACTGAACTGGCAGCACTTCCACCGACCAGAAGATAAAAACAGCGTTCTGCACACATTGGCGCATTTAAAAATATGGGACCCCCCCCCCCAACTGTGTGTGGTTGTGTGTGTGTGTGTGTGTGTGTGGGTGTGGGTGTGTGTGTGTTTGCAGGTGATCTAGAGAAGATGGGTGAGCTGATATCTGGGATGGCCTCGCGGCCGGAGGAGGAGAGCCCGTATGAGGCCCTGTTTGAGGCCACGTCCTGCCACTCCCTGGACAGCCTGGCCAGCGGCAAGTCCTCCGACCGGGACTCTGGCCGGCCCGACAGCGACGCCGGCAAAGTGAGTTTGGCCCCAGCAAACGCACACTCTTGAGTTGCTGTCTACTCTGTGGTTGCGTTATGTCAGACGTCCCCACTAGAGGGCGATAGTGCGTTAGTGTGTGAAAGACGCTGTTTGTTTCTCCTCTCCACTGATTTGAATGCCTTTCTTTAATTTGCTTTTTCCGAAGACAGCGGGCCCCTTGTTTCCCCCCGTCCTCTTGTTAAGAAGAAATGTGTAGTACGTTACTGGTAAGAAAGAGTTGCAACTGACTGAATATTATCCTCCTTGTTGTGCTCAGAAGGAGCGCCTGGCCCACCCGTGTCACCCCGTCGCCGGTCACGAAGAGGAGATGAGCTCGGAGGTAAGAGGATGAAGTCATCCCCTCAAAGGGCACAAAAAACACAGCCCCGAGAGGCTTTATCCAGAGCAATAACAACACTGTTTACTCTGGGCGGTTTTCCCCTTGCCATCTTGGTTCCGTCTGGGTTCTAAATGCTCGCTGCCTTCGGTTCCACCCCACAGCTAGAGTTAAGTCTGGGCTGGTGGCAGAGCCCGTCTGTCAAAGGGCTGACAACAGGGCCCTGGGAAAGGTGTTTGTCTTCCAATTATAATGTCGCTGGCTGTCATTGTCACCAGCCCTTTCCAGATTCCTCTTCACGCCTGCTGCTCAATTCAAACAACCTGTTTATAAATATTCATGCCAGCACACGGCGCAGGGCGTGCAAGGCGGTAGAGGGGGAGAGAGAGGGGGAGAGAGGGAGAGCGGGGGAGATAGAAGGAAAAGAATGAATCAGCGGACTAGAAAGGAAGATTCAGAGAGCCTTAGAGAACATTCTTGCTCTCAGAATAATGTCAAACTAGTGTCAAACTAAACTATTATTTATTTTCCCTGAGCAATACATCCTGACGGATTATTACACGTTTTCTTCCCCTGATAGGCTTATAGGGTTATGCTGAATCCGCCTAAAGATGATTAATAAAGTTAAATTGAATTAGTGTTAGTTGGTTTGGTTTTTATCCCTCCTGCATGCCTGAAGATAAGTTAACATCAACACTCTGTTGTGGGACAATTACGAGCCAGAAGATAAACGAAGGAAAACTAATGAATTCACTCAACGCCTTCATGGTGTGATTACTGGGAGGGAGCCCCCAGTGCTCCCAGTAAAGCTAGGCCAGATCGCACCTGTAGGGGGCCCTAGAGAGTAACGAGTAACAGATGCACGCTTCACAATAATGAAGTGATTTTTACAATCGTAAAATCAGTTCATGTCCCCCTTTTAATCAGTAAAATAAACCCTGAAACCAAATTCTTAAATGAATAGTGATGTAGTGGGTTACAAAGTAGCACTAAGGCTTGATCCAGTTCCTCATCTCTGCTTAAATACAACAAGTTCTACAAAGATGTGAGTATGGCCTCAAACGTATGGTGAGTGGGAGGGCTCTGTGCTTGAGATGTGTAAGGGATGGCCTGAAAGGCTATAGGCCCCAAACATCAAGCCCCCAATTAAGAAATAAAAAGTGGAACCAGAAGTGGGCCAGAAGAAGGCATTTTCTCTTATGTTGATAGTGTTTGGATAGATAGCTGAGTAGCTTGCTCAAACAGGATGTTTGGTTTTCTTTGAACTTTACATCCATCCCCTTCCTCTCTCTCCCCCTCCCTCTCTCTCTCTCTCTCTCTGTCCCCCTCCCTCTCTCTCTCCCTTTTCCCTCTCCCTCTCTCTCCCCATCCCTCTCTCTCTATCCCTCCGTCTCCCTCTCTCTCTTCCTCTCTCCCCCCCCCTCTCTCTCCCCTTCCCTCCCGCTCTCTCCCTATATACTTCACTCTCTCTCTCTCCCTCCCTCCCACCCCCTCTCTCTCCCTCTCTCCCTCCCCCTCTCCCCCTCCCTCTCTCTCCCTCCCTCCCCCTCTCTCTCCCTCCCTCCCCCTCTCTCTCTCCTTCTCTCCCTCCCTCCCCCTCTCTCTCTCCCTCCCTCCCCCTCTCTCTCTCCCTCCCACCCCCTCTCTCCCTCTCTCTCTGTCCCCCCTCCCTCTCTCCCTCCCTCCCTCCCTCCCCCTCTCCCTCCCCCCTCCCTCCCCCTCTCTCTCTCTCCCTCCCCCCTCCCAGGCGCTGTACACGCACAGCAGCATCGACGAGCGGGGGGAGCCTGCGGAGGAGGAGGGGGACCACACGTACGAGCTGCTCTTCTCGGCGCAGACCAGATCCTCGCCCACAAGCCACAAGACCCTGCCCACCAGAGGTAGCCACGCCCACTACTCGTCTGTTGTTTGTGGTCGCACTTTGGCTTTAGTTTTAACTTGAATTATTTGCCACTACTACTTGTCAGATAGCAGGAATGGATATTATTTATCTCTCATGGAATAGTTGGGATACACTGATTTATGTTGTATTTTATACTTGACCTGACTAATGAGCAGGTAGGGGTTAGGGCGTCTTTCTAAAGGGTGCTTCCAGGTAGACTGCAGACATGTCCTCTGGGAGTGGTCCCAGCCAGCCTGACCAGGAGACCATTCTGTTTATTTAAAACAAACTCAGTTTATTTCACGTACGGTACATCCACAGAGTCGTCTCCGCCCGGGCTAAATATAGTGAGCCGGAGAGCCTGTCAGACAGAGCCGCCACGTCTTCCAGCGGGCTTCCAGAGCGGCCCGGCGTGGTCAGGGCCAGCGAATGGCCCTGCATGTAATTGGATAAAGGGGATTAAATGAGCGGGCCTGTGCTGGATCCCTGGCTGTTGATGTAGATGTCTTTAAAAGCAGCCCCAGGCTCTCGGGCTGTTTCCTCTGTCGGCCTCCGCCAGTAGAAACGTCAGCTGGCTGCTCCGGTTTGAGGTTTCCTTCCACTGATGTAATCACGGCTCCTTGTATTTGAATAAATTATGAACACCATTGGAACCAATCAGCCTAAACCCACATTGTTCCGATACCGACGGCCCCAGACAAATATTTAATGAGTCCTTTTATTTCATTGCCATTATGGTCTCCTTCTGCGGAACCTGATTTGCCAGGCGTCCGTAAAAGGATGGTAATCTTAAGTGTTTTAATGTTAGCCAGCCATGTCTCCTCCATAAAGACTGATGTGGAACACCGCCGGCCCCCTGGGCTAGCTTCAGTCTGCTATCCGACCCTGGCTAGTGTAAACCCAATCCCACTGACTGCTGCTGCGTTGATAATGGGGCAAATGTCTCATCATTGATTGCTATGATGTAACCCAATGCCTGCCGAGCCCATGACCTAACTCTGTTTTCTATATCGGTTTCAGAAGAGAAAAACACAGTGCACAGTTCCAACAGTGTCCTACCTCAGGTATTGATGTAGTATTAATGTTATTCTTCCATTCATTGTTCTCGTCTTTTTGTGTGAGCCCTAAGAAAAACACAACTGTTTGCTTGCTCAAACCGTGTCACGCAGCTCGCACCGATAGATACCCCAACGTGTGTTCTCTCCGTCATATCCAGCCCTTCCTAACCCATTCTAAGTGAAGGGGGATTGGGATGGACTTACATATGGGCCCTCTCTCCTTCAGACTAACTCTTTCATTTCCCCAGACTCACTGGCTCTAGGAGGCTCATGCTATGCTAACAAGCTCACGTTCTCTACAGTGACGCCGCTCAGGACATATGCTAATAAGCTTGCATGTTTATTATTAGCATAAGCAATGCATTCATGGATGCTTCCTGAATGTGTTCTCACAGTTCAGCCCCTAACTTTTGGCCAAGAACAACCCTTCAGAAGTTTGTTTGGCTGTTAAAACTTTACCCATGTGTAACAGTCAAAATACTTTTTTAATCATGACTATTTATGGCAATAGGTAATTAACTGGTGAACATTAAATATTTGTAGTGGCAGATCTGCTAAGAGCAAAGGGATTTGAAGCTTGTCTGGCAGATTGCCATTCAGGGCCATTGAACAAAGTAAGGGCCTGTCTACTGCCTGACAGTTTCAAATATGAAGAGTGGCCCCCCTTGTTTTGGTTAGAGCATTGCTGTTCCCTAAGACGACATCTCTCAGACCCTTCTGCGTCACTCCGCAGCCTTTTCAGACGTGACGTCTGTACCAAGCCGCGTAACTTGAGGCCTCACTTAATCTTGCCTCCGTGTTTACGAGCCCGTTATATCTATTTATGTGGCCTTCTGCATTTTATCACCCTGCTGATTTGTATTACTCCTCTCCTCCGCCCGTAGCTGCTTAGAACTTTATGTGGCATCATGACATTCCAATTGTATCTGCTCTGAGTTATTAATATCAAAACTGTTATCGTTTTTGTTTGGTAATAAGCAACAGCGTGTGGTAAACCGTACTGCAGAGGGTTAGCCTAACCCTAACCCTATGTAGCGTTCAGATCAGAGCGCTACAGTGAATAAGATTCATTTTTAGCACATTTCTCTTCCTGAAATGAAGTTATTCACTGCAGTGCTCTTATGCTCTACTAAAGTGCTCTCTAGTGCTTTTTCGATTACCGTCTCTGTCCGCCTGTGTAACTAAAGTGTGTCTTCTTAACGCCTTCTCTCTCTGCACCTTCAGCACCGTAAAACGCCCGCCCCCAACGACCAGAGACCCCCGGGACACAAGACGAAAGACAGCCTCCAGCCGCCCGGGCCCCGGGCCCCTGGAGGTCAGTGTGTGATGAGGACCTTCAAGGGCCTCGTGTTACTGTTTAATATCGGTTAACACCGGTCCACGCACTCACACCGCCGCTGGGGGCTGTCGTTTAGCGTGGGAGGAAGCAGAGGAAAGCTCGGGGCTTGTCGCTGTAATGAAAGCAATACGTTTAGCGGAGCTTGATTGGCTGGTTCCGATTAGTGCCGCCAGGGAATGTCTCGTTGGCATTCCCAGGCCGCCGATCGGATTTGGCTGGTTAAGGAGCAGGTGATTGATATTCCCTGGCAGAGGAACAAGGGAGAACTGGTGGGCTGGCAACACAAAGCTAGAATTCCTTCTCTGATGCACACTCGGTATTAACCAAGACGCCTTCTCTTTGCTTGAAGTGGATCTGAACAGTTGTAAGTGGGACTTGTGAAGCGGTGAATTGGTTACGAAGTTAACTGGCATACCGTAGACCTGCGCTTAATTCAGCATAATGAGGAAACATGATCTGTTAGGGAATATGGAAATGAAATGTCGTCTTTATATTTGACATGGATTCAAGATATACATGGTACATTTACCTGCCTGATGGTTGCTGTGGTGGACGTGTTAGGTTTGGTTTTGACATGGCTGTACCGTTTTGAAGTCCAACCTTTCCACAGGGATAAAGATCACCACGGGATAACAACACTTGAAGTGGTGGTCACTGCTGAATGGAAACCTCTTGGTAGTGTTTGTACGGCCTCATGTACCCTCTTCAGTGTTTGTCCTGACAGGGCGCAGGTTCATATTGACGGACGGACAGACAGTACATGTCGTGCGGTGGGACAGCGCTGTGAGCGGCTGTGATATGTGGGTCTGGATGAAGTCACCGGTGAAGCTCGCCACTCACAGGGGGGGGCCAAGAGAAACACACATGTCTCTGTGGTGACCTCACTCGTCTCACACCGGGGGGACTCTGCAGCCTCCATCTGCTGTCTTGGCAATGGTGGTGGGGGGATTGGCTCATCTGGGCGTTCACAGCCCACAGCCAGCCAAGGACAGGGTGGTGGGTGTGTTTTTGACTCTGGTTCTGGACATGTGTACAGTGTACTCACTCACCCGTTTATAATGTGAGTGCACACACACAAACACACACGCGCACACACAACACCCCCACACAGCATTTTTTCCTAAATGAAGTGTTTAGCGATGGGGAGGGCGGGGAGGGGATGGGAGGGGAGAGTACAGGGTGGGGTCCCCAACACGCACACAAAGACACACACACTCTCTTCGCTAATGACCAGTTCAAAACTCAAAGGAACAACGAAGCCATTACTGATCGGGCGTCTCTGCCCCTACATGGGTCCAAGTCTTTCTCAACACTTCAGCACAAAAACAATTCCTCCGCCCCCCCTCCTTCAGATGTTGTGAAATGGAGTTTGCTTTGCCAACTGCCTCCTCCTCCTCCTCCTCTTCCTCCTGCTCTTCCTCCTCCTCCTGCTCCTCCTCTCCCTCCTCCTCTTCCCTCCTCCTCCTCCTCCTCCTCCTCTTCCTCCTGCTCTTCCTCCTCCTCCTGCTCCTCCTCTCCCTCCTCCTCTTCCCTCCTGCTCCTCCTTCTCCTCCTCTGTCTCCTCCCTCCTGCTGCTCCTCCTCCTCATGCTCTTCCTCCTCCTCCTCCTCCTCCTCCTCCTCCTCCTCCTCCTCCTCCTCCTCCTCCTCCTCCTCCTGGTCACAACATCACTCTCAGCGGCTCTCTGAAGGACAGGACTATTAACTGCTGCAACAGGTCAACTAGTCTGCTGCTGCGGTGTCACTGCTCCAGATTCCCTGTCACCCAACACCCTGACCCGCACACATATGCACACTCGCACACACTCAAACACTCTCACACATGCACACTCACACTCGCATGCCCTCACTCACCCGAACACACACTCATTCAGTCACCACGTGACAAGTCTAATTATCAGGATTGTGGCCGAGAGGGCAGCAGATCGAGTGATCGGAATTTCCATCCCCGCTGGCTGGCTGGCTTTTAATGGACGAGTAACGAGGGAGGACGGAGGCGACGTGGACAGCTGACCGCACAGGGAACGATAACAATAACGGCGACAGCAGCAGCAGCACAGAGCCACGACACAGCAGGGCTATCAAGAGCTCAGAGCGGGCTTTAGTGGAGCCTTGAAGGTAGCAGGAGGGAAAACAAAGGACTCACTCTGTATCCCACTCTGTGGGCTCTCCGTCTGTGGGCGTCTCTGACGCTGGAAGAGAGGGGTTTTACTTTGTGGCAGGCAGCTACTCCGTAGGGAGGGAGGGTCTGGGGACTGGTCTGACGTGCGGGACAAGTGTGCTGCACTGCTCACAGTGGGTCATCGGCTGCTGCAGAGCCTGAAGTATCCAGCCGGGGAATGTAAGTTATTTGTCTTCTCTGGTCTTTACATTTACAATTAGGGCGTTTAGCAGACGGGCGCTTTTATCCAAAGCGACTTACAATCAGTACATTTGTCAGAAGAAAGAGAAACAATAGTGTGTCTCTGTCGGTACAGTAAAGATATGCATAGAAACAAGTGCCAAACACTTACAATTGCTAGGATAAACCGTTCGCATAACGAGGATAAGACGCGACATAATGCTTAGGATCATTTTTAAGTGGCAGGTTTTTGAATTTTATTTGAATGTTCATAAGTTTGTTAACACTGGTGTGTGTGTGGTTGGCGCGTTGGGTTTCTGCGTGTGGGGTCGGGTCTTTAAAGGGAACCCCGTGTGTTTGGATAGAGAAGGTATGAGGGCGCAGCAGCAGATGGTGTCAGTCAGTGGTGAAACACGGGGAAGGCATGTTCTGGAACACGGCCAGGGAGACGTGAGACGGCTGCAAGCTGGGCTCTGGAATTCTGTGGCCAAACTTTCGGGCTTGTCTTTCCTCCCTCTGTCTCCTCTCACTCCTTCTTCTCTCCTTTTTCTTGCTGCTCTCCCCCTGCTCCTGGTAGGAAACAATTACAGATCTGTTTTTGGGCGGCTTCCTATGAGCTGTGCTGAGGCAACACCCCCAACCCACCAAGCCGCGCACCCCACCTACCACTCCTTCAGGGGGGAAGACCATTTCTTCTCAAAGCCCTGTCACAGACTAACCGTTTCAATTTCTCTTGCTTTCCTCCTCTCTCATCCTCTCGCTCTCTCTCTCTCTCTGTCTCGCGCTTGCTCTCTCTCTCTCTCTCTCCCTCTCTGTCTGGCTCTCTGACTCTGTCTCTCTCTCCCCCTCTTGATCTCTCTCTCTCTCTCTCTCTCTCTCTCTCTCTCTCTCTCTCTCTCTCTCTCTCTCTCTCTCTCTCTCTCTCTCTCTCTCTCTCTCTCTCTCTCTCTCTCTCTCTCTCTCTCTCTCTCTCTCTCTCTCTCTCTCTCTCCGGGTTCCCCAGCAGACGTCTCCCAGCCCAGCGAGGAGCAGCCAGGGGCAGGTGTCCCTGAGCAGTTCACCGGCCTGCTCCACGGCTCCTCCCCCGTCTTCGACTGTCGCGAGGAGCCTTTCCGGTTGCCGGGGGTGACGGCGACGCCGACGCCGGCCAGCCAGCCTAAACCGGAGGGCAACGCGCCGGAGGCCAAAGCCCCGGAAGCAAAGCCTCCGACCAAAGCGAAGGCCCCTCCCACGGCCGCGCCAGCACCAGCGGCGGCGGCAGCTACACCGTCCCCGCCCCGGCCCAACATGGCCGCCATCCTGACAGACTTTGACCCCAAAGCCATCTACGCCACTGTGAGTAAGGAGCCCCGGGACGGCGGCGGCGCCGGGGGGAGCCCCGCCGGCCGGATGCGCCCCCCCGGGGACCTGAAGCTGGCCAGGAGCCTCTCCAAGTCGGACTCGGACCTGCTGGTGTCCCCGCCCGGCGAGGAGGACGGCTGTCTGGGCAGCCGCAGCGAGTCGGTGTCCAACTGCAGCGCGGGCAAGAAGAGGCTGGAGAAGTCGCCCTCGTTCACCTCGGAATGGGACGAGGTAAGAGCGCCGCACTGCATTCTCAGTCGGTGTGACATTCTGGGTTTGTGCCGAGGAAGGATCTTAAGCGATGGCTGAGCGATATGTTTAGCGTAGCGGGGTAACAACACCAGGTCCTTCTCTCTGTGGTCTCTGCAGGTCACATGACTCACTCAGGCGGGGGTCGCCAGGGAACTGTCAGAACGTTTTTGTCACTTGTCGTCCGCCCTGATGGGGTTGAGCTCAGGCCCGGTATAGAGGGTCAGGATTTACTGTGTGTGGGAGTTCTGGAGCTCAAACAAGTCAGTCCAATGTTGGATAGTAGTAATACATTTACAAAAGTTGAATAGCCAATAGTTGACTACTCTAAAAGAATTGTGTGCTACCCTGTATCCTCCACCGTATGATCAAGAACACGTGAATCCTGAACAGCGCTTACATAACAAGTGTTTCACCACGCGCGCCTTCGCTGGCTATCACTCCTCCCGCCATCAATCATCACCTCCCGAACGCTGTAGACCTTATATGCCCTGTCTCACACACACACAGACACACACACACCGCTGCCGATCTTGTGCCAATACAATCAGAGGCGTTGGAGGAGATGTGGGCGAGGGGGACAGTGTGCAGGCGGGCTGAGATGGCGTCTCCGTGGTTCAGTCGGAGGGCATAAGCGCCGGGTACGTCAGAACACTGGCAGCAGCGGAGCCGCCTCTGATTTAAGAGCTGGTCTCACACCAACCGAGCATGCCTCTCGAAACCTGAACGCTTGATTTGATTTAAGTCGTTTTCCCGCGCCACGGTAAACGACGTGCCTGAGTGGTTTTTTGCCTGGCGTTCAACGTAGATCTGTGGTGGTTGTTATTGCAGGACCGAACACATCTGTAATATCAAACTATCAGCTGAGCTGTAACTCTTTCGTCTCTTGGGTTTTCCGAGTGAAAGACATGCCCTGGTTGGTATTTCTATGATGGTGATGTCATCTGTAATATTTATTAGGGATCTGGTTCACGGTGCATATTCAACACTGGTCCTGAAAGGGAAACGCGTTGGTTGGTCGATGAAGCGGGGGACATATAAGACGAGAAGAAGGGCATTCGTGGAAAGGGTAAGAGGAGAGACAACAGGGTGGAAATTGAGATGCGGAGAGCGGGACTGATCCGTAGCTCGATCCTCCCTCTAGGACCTACCCGCTCCTCTTACCAAGTTCACCCACCGACCAGCCCCGCCACTCCTCTACCACCACCGCTCTCCCACCAGCGCTTTGCAGAGGAAAAGGTCCATAAAGCTAGTTATCAAGGTTCACACACTTTAAAGAACTTCACAGCATTCCACTCCTTTATGAGGCGGATGACCGATGATGATGGTTCACAGCAACATTGAGGATCGAAGAGGGAAAATCTATATTGCACTTGACGGACAGCAGATGAGGACATGTCATTGACTGTGCCTGTATTGATTTGTATGGGTTTGCATCGTCCTCATCGTTAACGGATATATTGGATTACTCTCTGATTCCCTGAGGAATTTGTCATCATCGGGCCTCCTGATTATGAAAGAAAGTACACTAAATTCATATTTTATTTTTTTGATTGTGATACTATGTTCCGATTGTATAGGCCTTTCTTGCCTCTCAATTAGACAGTTATAACCTTATCACGCTACTAACTACACACACCTGGAACTCTATGTTCAGCTAAATGCAGACTGTATCTTTTTACATTATATGCTAAGTAATCTTTACTGAGTCAGTGGTCTTAATATGAAACACTCTCTGACTCTCCCTCATGCACTCACAGAGGGGATTGAGTTGCCGCCCCTGTGGAGTTACTCTGTACATGACCTCATCGGCCATGGCTGACGTAGGGCTGATATGAAGTATTTTCCAGATAATAAAAAAACAGACCGGTTGTTTGAGGACTATCTCACCAGCCTTCTGGGATAACTCTGAATGCAGGGTTTAGGAAATGGGCCATTCTGAGAAGGAGGTCTTGAGGCATACGGTGATGGGTAGAGTTGATTGTTATTTAGCTCAATGCTAAGCTTCGTTGTTCATAATCAGCCACTCAGCAACTTGAAGAAGTGACTACCTATTTCAATAGGACTGCCCGCCCATTTAAAGTACCTCCCCAAGCTCTGAAATAAAACCACACACACATTTTTTTAGCATGACAAACTTTTATTTTTTGGGAGTTTTTCGTTTTGGAGAGATTTTGTCTTTGGTAAGAATATATATTGACATGTCGTCTCTTATTGTTGCCGCTGTAAAGAATTGCGGTATTTAATTGGCTGTCATCAAAGCATAACTCAAATTTTATAACCAATTGTTAAAAACCCATCATGGTCGCCACTCCCTTGAAAATTTATGGGCGCAGCTTTTTGGTGACTGTAGCATTGACCTGCCGTCTCCCTGTGTCTACAATCAATGAGAGTGCAGCGTCTGAGGGCCTAGTCCCATCGGCTTATGTCCCAGTTCAGTGTTCTGCGCGGGACCTTGAGGGCTACCAAGGTGTTCACACTGGCTGTGCAATAATAAAAAAAGATTAGTTTATTCATACAAGTTAGTCTCATTGAGGCTGAGGCCTTCATTGCATTTACCTTTAAGGTATTTAGCTGACGCTTTTATCCAAAGACCAAGTACATTTGTAAGAAGAAAGAGAAACAATATATCGAGAAAAAGGGAAACAAATAACAATCGCTAGGTTAACCCATTCCCCATATACACAAAGCTAGCTAGGATAAGGTGCTTTCAGCTTTAAGTGCTAGGACGTACAACAAACATACAATAAGGTCAAAGAGGGGTTTGGGGGTACTTCTTCATCTCACGAGGGCAGATCATCTACAGTCGTCTTACCATTAACATTTCATAGTCGTACCGGGCATGGTTTGTTTGTTTACATCGTCTCTGAGTTCAGCAGGCTTGACAGTCGCTGCTCCTCGGCTCGGGCTGCTCCTATCTCCCTCCTCGCTCTGCCTATTATCTCTTCCACTCTAATCATGCAAATACTGCCGTGTGTGTGTCTGGTTGTGCGACTTCAGTTGGCTAGTGCTGCCTTGCATACCAACAAGCAGGAGAAGTCTTCTTCCGCTGATGATGGTCATTGATGTGGTAACGCTGGGTAGGACAATCCCACCTGTCGGTATCATGAAGCAACAGGCCCGTCCCCCTCGCTTAGTGACAAGCATCTGCTGGTCTCTTTGGACGGAGGCGTCTGCTCGGGGGCTAAATATCGTTGGTGCATGCTTGGTTTATTTCCCTGAGGAGCGTTTCCTCTCCTTGGGAATGGTGACGTACGGAGCAGGTCGTAGTGTGAGTGAGCTCCTTAGACTACGTCACAGAGGGAAAATGGATGCTGCTCTTCACACAATGGTCTTCTCTGTATATATATTCCCAGCGCAGTCCCCTTCTCTTGATGCTCATCAGAAGGACTCCTTGAAGGAGCTTTGTGGTGGAAAGGCTTCATTGTGAAACTCATTTGATTTAGTGCCCAGTCAATCAGCTGTAATCCGAAAATGGGTTTGGCATCGTCGTCCTAATGTATTGATTATTGAACATTTAGACGTGTCCTTTTCTCTGGGCAAACAAGGTTTGAGAGGGATATTGACTTGCATTTTGTATCTGTTGTGCTTTAGAATATTGTTGCATAGCAAGATAGGCATGCATGCATGAAATCAAATGTCTTGCCTTCATTTGATTAATTCAAGGCCAAAGCAGTGCAGTACAAGTCCTGCTGCCATTCAAAGCATTAGGGACCCGATATATCTGTACTATTTATTTAATATTTATGCTGAATTATACAGATCTCCAGAGCTGTATAGTTTACCTTAATATAATTCTTATTCATGCTTTTTAGTGGGGTTTGATAAAGCAGGAATAATGTGAATAATACACAAAAATAGATTTTTTCGAGTTATCGCATCATGCATTATTTTTAAATTTTTCCTCTGTCCAATAAAAGAAGACCTGGCTAGGGTTAAAAATAAGAATTCACTGAGTGAATCACTGGCGTGGACGTGGTGTTCCCTATCCCCTCCTTTTGTAGGAATGGCTGTTCGATGTAAAGTGCATGTTAATTGGAGCGAACGTGGACACCAGTCTTTATTGGTTGATTGTTTTCCCTTCCCTCATTCTCCGTCTCAGCCTTCTCTGGGTTGGTGGAGTGTCCTCTTAAATGCAGGGTGCAGCAGCTTTTAGGCTACGTTCCTACAACTTACGGATGGCTGCTTGAGAACTCTACTGAGCTCTGTGACCGTATCGACCCCCCCACACACGCACACGCACACACACAACACACACTGACACACACATAGACGCACACAAACACCGTCTCTGCTTGTTCTCAAACTCTTTGTCTTTACATCCATCTTATTTTTTCTCTCCATTGTTTTATTCACACATGGCCACACACACTCTCGCACACGGCGCACACGCACACACACACACACACACACACACACACAAACACACACACACACACTGCCACAAAACAGACAGCCTGGTTCCCCAAATCGAGAGATGCATAGGCCAGGACCTCATGCAAGTCAAATCTGGTGTGTGTGCTTGGTTGTATGCGTGCGTGCGTGTGTGTCTGAGCAGTTGTGAGTAAGGCGCATGCTAATGCGGGTTTGTCTCGGTCCCGGGATCAAAATGAACATGACAATCCAGGGGGCACACAGTGTGGCCCGGCAAAGCGCTGCAGCTGGGAAAAGAGAGAGAGAGGGGGAGGGAGAGGGGGGGGGGTCACAGGCTCATAGCCACAGCAGAGTTTCAGTGTTTTACTCTCATTTCTGGTGGTCCCTCCGTAACACAAGCAGATCCCAGCAGCCACCATGAAGCCAGCTTTTGTGAGTATTGATTGGCTTTACGGCGTTCACTTTAACAAGCTGCAGGTCCATGGGAGCGGTTTTCACCCTGTGGAAGTGCAACAGGCAGATGAGTGTTTGGGCTGGATGCTTTCTTTTATTTCTGTTTCTTTGGTTGTTTCATTGTCATCAGTCTCTTTATAGAGCCGGTGTTTCTATTGAGCTGATCTCTTAATTTCTAAGCAACACAAATGTTTTGAGGGGCATAACATTTATTTGAGGTCTTTGATACAATGGCTTCCCTCATGGACTTGAGGTTCTTCTGAACAACTGATCCTCTGTTGCTTCTCTACCTCTGCCGGCACCTTAGCAGTATGAGTCCCTGTTTCGTTTTTGTTGACGTGCTCTGTTTGTGCCCTTTTCAAACCATTTATGAGTGAATGGTTTGTGTGCTGCAGTCACCAGGGGGTCTGACCTCATGGGATGAAGGCCTCGTGTGCAGGTGTGTTTTACGCTGGTGCTTGCATCTCGGGACCTCCTAATAGAGAGAGAGAGAGAGAGAGAAAGGGAGAGCGAAAAAGACAGCGACCGAGCGAGAGAGAGAGAGAGCACAGCCCAACCACAGGAGGCACAAGGCATGCAATTCAATTCAATAAAGCTTTATTGGCATGACATTTAAATGAAAGAATGTGTCGGTAAAGCATGAAATTAAACTGAAATGAATACGTGCATAAATTAGTGGATAATCCATGAAGCAAGTACACATATTTATACAAATGATAACATACAACACATTGACTTATTGTGCAATACAAAGAAACACACACACATTGGGTTATAGACATTACTTTTCTCACATCTTTCATTCCCTCTTTCCGTAGGGAAACATTTCTTGCTCTCTGACCGATACAAACTCTGAATTCTCTTAGTCGGTCGCCCCCTGCGCTTCACCCATCATCGCCTCCTCTGGAGCGAAGGTGGCCTATAGTGGGACAGTTGTCCTCTGAGCTCCACAGTTGTCTCGTCTGTCAGCGGGGCCGGGGAAGCGGCGGAGCGGCTTAAGTCACGAGCCAAAAATAAGAAATGTGTTTACTAATATCGCGGTGATCCACATTGGGCTTGGTGGGTGGTGCTGCTGACACTGCGTTGTTCCGGGGGAGGATGGAGTTGTTGGCACCTGCTGCTCAGAGGAGAGGTGGGCATGTCTGGTGCCAGCCCAATAGAGCGGGAGTAGCTCTCTGGGCACTCTAAGTGGCGCCCTTGGTTTCACCCTGAACAGGTTCTCTCTCCCCCACCCCACCCCCCCACACGGCCGGGACCACCTCCATGCGTTACCGGAGCTGACGTTTCACTTCTCAGGGAGACGGTGCTGGATACCCCTGGCAGGTCTTGGATCTCTGTAAACTAATAGGGGGATGCTGCTGGAGAGTAGAGGAGTTTGTGTGCGGTGTTCCTGCGTTTCCTTTTTCATTGCCATCGCACGTCTGTGGCGATCCATCCTCGTTCCCCCAGCGTGGCAGCTGTTGACCTCTGACCCCCCCTGGATGACTCGTGACCCCACTGCCCATTGTGTCCGGACGCTCTCCAAAGACCCCCCTCTCACAATGGAGCCTCCTCCACTCCTGGCTGCTTATTGACGGACATAAATGTTTGATTACCCTTTCTCTCTCTCTGTCTCATTCTCTCTCTCTCTCACTCTCTTTCGCTCTCGCTCTCTCGCTCTCTCTGTCTCCTTCTCTGTCTCTGTCCCTCTCTCGCTCTCGCTCTCTCTGTCTCCTTCTCTGTCTCTGTCCCTCTCGCTCTCGCTCTCGCTCTCGCTCTCGCTCTCTGTCTCCTTCTCTGTCGGTCTGTTTCTCTGTCTCTGTCTCACTCTTTCTTTCTCTATCTTTCTGAATATCTGAAAAGACTTTCTTTTTATTTAGACATAAACCTTGAGAGCTCTTTGCTCTGTATGCGTTTCTCCTTGATCGAATCACCGGGCACAATTGTCGGTGGCTAAATAGCACTTTGCTCCCTAGAAAGAAACGATTGGAAGAGGTTATGCTGCCCCTGCACTGATTTGTTGCCGGGCAGAGGGCATAGGCTAGCATTTTAGTATTTTCGGCAGTATATACACACATACACACACCCACGCCCGCCCATGCTCAAGGTGTTGTTCGAGACTCAGCACAGTAGTTTTTATAGAGGAAGCACTAACTGGCTGTAAACATAGCTTTAGCAATGGTGCGAAGGACCTTAACTTTATCTAGAACGTCCGCTGTATTGTTGCCTCATTCTTCATCTGCTTTGGGAGAGACGGGACCAACGGCGGTGGGGGAATTGGTTAGCACGGACATCTCCATGGATGTCGTGTTGATTATCACCATTGTGTCTCATTACTCTGAGCTGGCGTCTGTCTCCTGGGGAGATCGAACCGCGGTTCAGAGGTTATGCGGCCACGCTTTCATGGGAGTGGAACATGGCTGCACCCTCATTATCAGACCGAGAACAACAGCTCTGTGTGAGACCACTGCAAACTAACTCGATTAAGTAAACGGCCGAGCGAACACTCTTCGTTCAGCGGGGGTTGAAATGGTTTAGGTTTGACTAGCTACATTTTAGTTGATGGTACATTATTTTTGGTATTTGCGGGAGATTATCTGAGGCAGGGCAGAATAAACGTGCAGTAGTTAGGCAGATCTAGTATTCTAGAATTCCAGTATTCAGTATTCCAGTGTTATACGCCAATATTCTTGAATTTCCCCCGGGATTAATAAAGTATATATCTATCTATCTATGCCTCTTCCTCAGTCATATTTGAGTTGGATAGTGGACAGCTACACATTCGAATTGTTTTTACAAGAACAGCCTGTGCCTTCATGCTCTCTACAGGGTTGGTTTGGTACAAACACAGAATGGAAATCTGTCTTTATGTAACAAGTAAGCAACATATGTTTAATCACCTCTAAATCCACACATTGATCATTCACACTTCCATTTGAAATCTTCGATTATACCGATTTCAGCTATGTTTTCAACCTCTCCAACTAAATGAAAACATTTGCAATAGCCCTTGAAGGACTGTTAATACCAAATGACCTGACTATAGGTGCGCAAACATTTGCCTAAATGTTCATCATTAATATTTTTTTTCCGACAGTGTGCACGCACACACAACCATATTTTCCAACTCTGTACTCTATGGATCCTTCAACCCTGCACTAGAGATCACTTTCAACTTAAGTTTCAAGTTGAGTGTTGAGTTGTGGGATGCGCAGCACATGGTGCAGACAGCTGAAGGTTGTGTCTCTCAGAGTTAGACAGCAGAGGTGGGTGTGTGTGACTCACCTGCCATCCATCCTATGTGCAGAATCCTAATCGACAGCATTTGATTCAATACAGCATTGCTAAAGAAAAAAAAAACTTTGAACACACACACACACACACAGGGTTGAGGTATATTCCTCTTGGGTAAAAATCTGGATTACATTTACATTGAATGTATGGAATGGAAAGGGAGCGGCCATGTGAAGATAATGTTTCCTGTGCGGAGCACTCTAGATGGTTTGAGGAAGATTCAGGGTGACGTTTTCTCTTTTATTTTTTGTCTGTTTAAAATGGTTTTGATCTCATCTTTCCTTTAATGTGCTCCTCGACACCTTGGAGTACACTTAGAACATTCTCCACCTCACTCAGCGGTCGTACCATCGATATACATCTGTGTCCATTAGCGCTAGACTACGTTCGATTTAGATTTAATATCTCTTAGATACAGCACACACACACTCACACTCACACTCTCTCTCTATAAATCACAAAGACTGGTTCCAAGACAGTAGTTGGCAGTTTCCTCCTTACAACTGAGAAACCGAATAGCAATAATACTACAAACCCCCTAAACCCTTTCTTTCAGCAGACCCTCATGGCCCCCCCCATCTTACGGCCACGGCGATCTAATTCTGTTGACAGCGTAAGATGGAATCTTTATACAACATTATCTCCTCTGGTACCTCTGGGATTGGGCCTGTCCTGTTCTCCTTTGAAAGCAGACGCCGGAAATATTTCAAGATCTGATAAGCTGTTCTTTGGAATGCGGAAAACTCTTGGGTTCTTATATTATTTTTTTATTCTCTTCAATGGCTTTAAATGCAAACTTTGGGATTTCCATCCTGGCCCTTATTTTCAGAATCCTTTTAAAACTGGTCCGGCGTTTCCATGGGGTGAGAACGTTGCAGCGTGATACCCGGAAACGGGTTGAAATGTAATCTTTTGGGGGGCGATTTCGCCCCGTCAATGTACCTCCTCTGGGAGTGCTGCTCCTGCCACTGACAGCTCAGATGTATCCTCATATGTTGGAAGGGATCCCAAAGAGAAATCAAACATGTTTCTTTACCATTCGCTTGATCTGATCCGTTTGTTATTGTGTCCAACCAAGTCTCCCTCAAGGAGAAGTCTCTCTGGAACCTCATTGTTGCAGGATATTTCCCTTATAGACATTACAATCTCAACTCTCCTCAGCCCCAATGCTTTAGGTAACACTTAATAACTAGGCCTTCTGTAGTCCAACACATCGCACTCTCCTCTCTCCAGGTCTCACTCACATTCACACATATCTCTTCTTGCATCAACTCAACTCTCCCGAGACTTCTCCTGGAGAGAGGCTTAGTTGGACCCAATAACAAACAACCGGATCAAGCGAAAGGATAACACATTTTATTTCTCTGCAGGGATCCTGATCCTAATCTGAGCCTGTCTGTGACAAAAACAAGCACATTTATAGGAAATACATTGACGGGAGGTAATTGCCACAAAGGGTGACATTACAGGCTGCTTTTGGGGGGGGGGGGGGGACGCTTAAAGCGCTTAATTGTGGAACCGTTTAAAAAACTGTCCCTTGGACCACAAAATTATCTGAAAATAGGGTCCTGGTTGAAAAAAAGTAGTCCTTTAAATGAATGCATGAATTTTAATAACATTCTCTGCTTCTATTTTAAACTTGTTTGAATGTATATTCTGTTGCAGCCACAAATTCAGGATAAAGCTAAAAGGCAACTTATCCTAGCATTCATTCATTCTATGAGCACTTCAGAATTATAATTACCTGTTGCTCTCTTGATGAAGATGCGTTGTCCTTTATCTAAGGTGTTTACACCGAATATATAACTTACAAAATGTAAAAGTACTAAGAGTTGCAAATAATTATTAAATTTTTCTTAATTCAGAGGTTCATAGAGCAACTTTTATCTTAAGTATCTAGTACAGGTCCTAGGTCCACAATGGAATGATGGATTGGTCATCTCATCCATACTTCTATTTTATGCACACACTTTAAAAAAGTAGACATGGGCTGTCTAACCTGACCAATAATCCATCTTGCACATTTTTTTTTTAAAGCCCTCACCCATATTTCACAAGGATATGATACATTGGGACAGTGACTGATGATGTGATTTAAAAAAACACAATGAAATCACTGCCAGTTTTTGTAACCATCATTTTTTTTGTCTGTGTGTGGCAGTACTATCTGCAGAATAACACACAAACACACAGACACACACACTGCTGAATTGAATTGGCAGGATAATCCTTCTGTGTCACTGTGTGTGACGGGTGTAATATCACTACTGTGGGGATCTGCTGCCTCAGATCCGAGTGTTCAGGGAGTAATGCTGTGTGTGTGAGTCAGTGAGTGAGTGAGCGTGGGCATGTGTATGTGTCTATGTTTGAGCGTGTGTGCATGCTCCATTGGTGATGGTTACTGGGAATCAATAGTAGGTGACCGGTAGATGTAGAATGCATGATCTATACTGGTGGATGGCATGATGGTTGGGGAGCCTCTGGGCCTGTCTTCACTATGTTTCACTTTTCACTCTGATAAAAGCCTCCATTTTTTTTAACAATGAGATTGGGACACGTTTTTCCCAACAGTGTTGGAATGATCTTCAACTGATGCAATTATCCCAACCAGAACTAGAGGCACTTTTGGTCTTTTTCTGTTCTCTATACACTTTATGTGCTGTCATCAATTTCCTAATAGTTTTATTTTGCAATCATGTAAAACAAATCTGACACCTGGAGGCATGCGTAAATTGCCACCGTTTTGATTGCAGACACATTCATCATTTATAAAGGTAAATCTGAACACATTTCCTGCCCCAGTGGCTTTATCGGATATTTGTCTCAAACGGTTAACTGACTCGCCGTCAGCATTGAGAAACTTTTTATAATTTACTTCTAATAATGTATCCTAACTGGCCTTTTTTGTGATGTAGAAATGCACATTCCACTTTCTGATTCCGTGCGTCTCCTCTCGTCCTCAGATCGAGAAGATCATGACACTAATCGGAGCAGGCATCGATTTCACCAGAGACCAGCAGTACACAACGCCAGGTACAGTACGCCGTCGCCATGCACTGTGTAATGAGTAACTATCCAATCACTTCGCTGCACATCGTCTCCATCCATGCGGGGTCACTAATGCTGACCCTTTACCCCAAATTACTTTCATCATCCACTGTTGAGAATTCCCTCGTGGGCGTGCTACGATTATTAATCAGAACCAATCGTACAAATACAACTCCTATATTTGTTGCTCAGGAGTCAGGACTCAGCCTCGGTGCTTTCCTGACACACTGTATAACGTAACTCTTTCATTCATGTAAAAGCTTTTTCTTTTGGTAGCGGTGCAGGTCTAGTGCAGCAGCACGCGTGTCTGTGTGTCCTCGTTGTATGTGGGGCGGATGCCACTGTCAGGTTCACTCCAACCACCAGAGCCTCTCCAGTCACCCGATCTCCTTGTTTATTCTGCGGTTGCTCATGTTATGGAATCCACCCTACGCCCCCACCCCTACCCTCATCCCCCCAGCACCATGTGTAAACCATCCTCCCACCTCACCACCCTCCACCCTCCCTTGGTATTCATCCTATCTGGGCGGTGGCAGGAAGACATGGGGCGGCTCGGCCAGTAAGTGAGCACATGACTCGAGACCTGGAATAGCCGCCGTGCGTAAAGACGGACGCTCGTGGAGCTGAGCTGACAATAGAGCTATCACCTTATCAGTTGGGTATAGTTCTTCTGTCCTTTTTTTTTTTTAAAGAGACGGGCGTGAGGAGAGGATCAATATGACATCCGTATTATGTCTGATGCGTTTTGTATCCTAGAACTGTGTACCTGAGAAGTGGTTGGTCCGTCGGTGACCTGTCCTCTTTATAAGGGTCCGGTGAGGGAGAGAGGGATGGGGATGGAAAGAGAGAGGGAGGGGGACAGAGAGAGGGAGGGAGAGAGAGAGAGGGGGAAGGAGAGAGGGAGGGGGAGGGAGGGGGGAGAGAGGGGGACAGAGTAGGAGAAGAGAGGCAGGGGGAGGGAGGGGGAGAAGAGAGAGGGGATCGGAGGAGGAGAAGAGAGGCAGGGGGAGGGAGGGGGGGGGGAGAGGCAGGGGGATGGAGGGGGAGAAGAGAGGCAGGGAGAGAGGGAGGGGGGAGATAGGCAGGGGGAGCGAGGGGGAGGAGAGAGAGAGAGAGGGGGACAGAGGGAGTCGGGGAGAGAGAGGTTTTGTGTCCTCATTTAAAGTTCCAGTGCGGGTTGTGTTCTCTGAAGCGAGACGGAGACACGACCGCCAGCAGCATAACAATACGTTCACATCTGCGCCGCCGCGATACCGCGCTCCATTTTGGGTTTAGTGCATTGGATGTGTCAATAATGGCCTGGCCTGTGTTGTGTTTTCTTGTCTGTGAATGGAGCCTTGAATACGGAACAGTGAGTCAGAGGATCTGCTGTAGAAAAGTGCCGTTGTAGTTGTTGTTGTTGTTGTAGTTGTAGTTGTTGTAGTGTATCGCTCTGCAATAGCTTGTGTCCCCCACCTGTCCTTAAGCTTGATGGATGGTCACCAGAGGACCCCCCCCTCTCCCCATCTCCCCATCTCCCCCTGACTGCATCGGTCAACCAGAACCAGAATCGACCGCAAATGCTGTCAGCGATACACCCCTGCCATTACCCCCCCACCCCTCACTGTCTCCGACACAGTACATAACCTCGCCCTGCTAAACACAAGCCCCCCCGGGTTAAATATGAACCGGCGTGTCAGGGGGGAGATGAGCTCACATGACCTTGTGGGGCCGAGACCACCGCGTTAAACCGGACCCCCACACGGCCACACCAACACCCACCCCCAGGCTAGCTTCTTATTTTGCGTCTGGTTTTTTGAGCATGCGGCACAAGCCAGGACCCAATAGCATCCGTCATGCGTCTGCACCCTCACCCCCCCCCCCCCCCCCCCCACACAGCTCCATCTCCATCAGGGTAAGGGCCCTGCTGGCAGCCTCCGTCCAGGGGGCCCATCATCTTGTCCATCCATCCATCCAGTCTGAGGCGCCCACAGGGAGGAGAGAGCGAAGTCATTCCCCTCCGTCTTCTGTCGAGCGGTGGGCCGGGCTGTTTCTCCGCGTGCCTTCCGTCCCCCACACTCCTTCCAGGACATTTTCTGATACAATAGGGTTTATTTTTTGTGGGGTGTTGGGTTTGGGTGAGGCTGATAAGAAGTTACTTATCTACAGTGTGACGAGGGGAAAGGGAAACGGTGGGAGACAATAGACAATCACATTTATCTCAGCGTGACGAAGGAGCGGGTTCCACACAAAGAGCAGCCACCAAGCAGTGTCTCTGGAAGAGCGAACGTGGGGAAAAAGGGTGTGTGTGTGTGGCATAAAGAGACTAAGGGGGGTAGGTAGGTAGGGTGAGTGAGAGAGAAAAAGAGGGTTAGAAGTGAAGGGGGCGACAGAGAGAGGGAGGCTGGGGAAAAAGAGTGGGGGAGGTTGGGAAAGAGGTGTGAGGGAGGGTTAAGTGAGCGAGGGAGGGAGAGAGGTGTGTGGGAGGGCGGGGTAAGGGAGAGAGAGAGCAAGAGGGAGGGAGGGAGGGTGTGAGGAGAGTGGCAGGGGAGATAGTGAGAGAGGACGGGAGAGAGGGAAAGAAAGAGCAAGTGAGGGACAGAGAAAAAATATAGAGAGAGAGGGAGAGGGGGAGGGAGAAGGGAGAAGCAGAATGCGCGCTGTAGCTTCCTGGTCGTTCAGGACAATAGGAGGATGCCGTCCCAGCATCTCTTGCCTCGGCTCTTTTCTCCCTTAGCGCGGGGAACCGGAGGAGCACATGGGCGCTAGTCCCATCTCTGGAGGGAACTTCCACTACCACTAATACAGACATCCCTGCCACCGGGGGAACCGGATAAGGCCGAGACAGAGGGAGGCAGACGGAGACAGAGGGAGGCAGACGGAGACAGAGGGAGGCAGACGGCACCTCCTGGGGGACTTTGAGCTCTCAGGAGTTGAGCTCAGAGTTCAGCCCTGGGTTGAGTTGTCCTGAAGAGCTCCTTGAGGAGCCGCTCTGGGCACGCTTTCCAATTTCTCTCTGGATCTTTCTTTTGCTACGGAGTATGGGATGCAGAACACCGTCACCGGGGTGTGACGGCCACCCCAGGAGCAGGACGAGTGTGTGTGTGGGCCTGCATGTGTGCGTGTGTGTGTGTCTTCAGATTACATTGGGCAGGTGAAGCGTGAGAGGGCCCGGGGAAAAATACTCAAAGGACAGACGACCTTAGCTTTATTCTGTTATTGTTTTATTGTGTTCACCCGTTCCTGACCTGAATGCTACTTTGGCTTGATTTATTTTTTAATATTTTATGCAGATTGCATTTTGAAGTATAATTGACTGATTAAATATCCTTTAATCTGTAATTTAGTAATTGGCTGTGCAGCTGCTGCTGGGTTGTGACAGTGTTGAAATTTTTGTGACGTGTGAGTCTACTGCTTGTGATTAATCAGTGAGAGCTTAGCCGGTTCCATCCTCTGTGGGCACGACTGCCTTTCCTCCATTCTGCTGCCTGCTTTACGAACACTTGTGTGCTCAGGTGGGAGAATCCTGTCTGGAGTTAAAGAGTATGTCTGTGTGTGTGTGTATGTGTTAGTGTGTCTAACATCCAGACTACGCAGGAGCTGTGAGTTGAGGGGGAACTCTGTTATGGTGATTATTACACATCTGTATCGTGGATTGCTGCTACTTACAAGATCTAAGAATCTGCACACTTTTGCGCTCATCGAATGGATGGACTTAACTGGACTTTAATAAGGATATATATACGCCGTTCAGCAAAGCTCCTGTTTGGACCGCATTGGACTCAAAAATGTCATTTTTAAAGTTTTGGATTTAGTTTTTACCCTGGTTCTCTCTTTCAACCATGCGCTGGACAATGGCTACCAGACTACAGTAGTGTAGATTGTGTTTAAGCAGGCAGCAAACCAGCTTTCAAATATTGGTCCAATCGCCCTCTCCTCCGCAGAGCGACGGACGGAGGGACGGACAAACGGAGGGAGGGAGGGAGGGAAGGAAGGAGGGAGGGAGGGAAGGAGGGAGGGAGGGAGGGAGGGAGGGAGGGAGGAAAGGAGGGAGGGTAGGTAAGTCGGCTGCAGTTCGACAGCCGCCACCACCACCATCGACCCCCCCCCCCCTGTTTTGCTCTAACCTCGGGTGGGCCCCCCGTCTCCGGGAGCCGCCCCAGAGAGGGACCCTGTCTCCCCTGGCCTCCTGCTGCTGGGGCGTCCCGCGGCTGTGCTGGCCCAGGATGATGTGGCAGTGCCACGTGTCGTCCTCCCAGTGCCGCTGCTACCGCCTCCGGGGCTTCTCCTTGCTGAAGCGCTTCCCTCCCCTGTCTGCAGGCGCCGCCGGCCGCCTGCTGGAGCAGCCCGTGGGGGACTGGCTGGAGCACGTGGGGCTGCCGCAGTACGAGAGCAAGCTGCTGCTCAACGGCTTCGACGACCTGCACTACATGGTGAGTGGCGTCGCCGGGGTCCTTCCCCCCTCCTTGTTATCCTCTTCTCCTTCTCCTTCTCCTCCTCCTCCTCCTCAATACTTTTTCCCAAAACCTCAACACAAAATTCCCTGCAGTGAAACCAGGTTCCTTTTATCTGGATTGTTTGTGAAAACGTTCCAGTTTTCTCTGTTCAAATTCCTATTTATCTTTTAATTCTCTTGAAAACACAATCACACTTGAAAATAAATAATGCATCTATTTATACCTCAGAACATCATGATATGGTCTTTCTTTTTTATTCCCCATGAATCTTAAGTATTAATACTCTTTGGCAAAACAGGTGTGTGCGTTGCACATGCACATGCACATGCACACGCACACGCACACATAGAGCGATAGCGTGCCCTTCCAGTCACCTGTGATCTATGTGTTCCCTAAACGAAGGTGGCCACCTCAGCCCCTGAGAGTCTGAGACGCTATTGTTGGAGCCGGCAAGGTCACGGTGCCCCATAACACCACCTGCTGTTACACCTCTGTGATTCAGCCCGCTCCCCCTTGCCATTGTTTCTACAAAGCAGGCCTTTGGTAACGAGGATGGATGGGGGAGAGAACGGCTGGCCACAGCTGGCCGGGCCAATCCACAGAATCCTGCTTCTAAATAAGACATCTGTGGCTGTGTGTCACGCGCCGAGAGCTCTACTCTGCCTTCTCACTGGCTTGCCTCACACACCTCTCTCTACCAGCCTGCTAATGACGTGCACCGATGCGGGCGCACTCATGCTCGGTGAGGGTGTTAAGGCCATTTAGAGAACTCAGAAGAGGAGTGAGAGGCTGTTTAGTGTGGGGAACAGCCACAGGCTGGTTGGCACTGTTTAGGAGCCCCTTTGGTTTCAGTGGACCATCAATCACCCACATAAAAACCACCTTCTTGACAACTTTATCTCTTTCCCGTTTCTCGCCAAAAGTGAAGGTCGTGGTTGTTGTTTTTATTTATTAAATTGGGCAGACCGTTGTAAATAATGCACGTAGCTATGCAAAATCCGTTTGAGTCTGACCTTCTGCAGTTTAGTTTGTTTGTAAGCGTTGTCTAATTACTGTCTGTCATGGCCGTTGTAGCCGATAACAACACGGATATCCTAATCAATATCATGAAAATATAGTTATTGATTATTATTTTGAGATCGTTTTCTGTATTCTTCAGTCTTCGTGGCCCCGAATGGGTCCGGGCTCTCTGGGGGGAGAAACACTCAATTGCTTATGTGCTTTGTTTACATTTGTGGTGTGCTTGTGATAAATGCTCTTCGATAGAACGGGTTAAAGAAAGTACTTTTGACGTTGGAAAGTGAACCCTGGAGAGATGTGGACACCGGTACGGTCACCCAGACGGTGTGGTCCTCCCAGAAGAAGCAGCAGTGAGGGCTAGGCGTGCTGAAGAGCACAGAGGTTTTCCGTATCCATTATCCATTCTCTGGAAGACAAGTGCTTTGATGAATGGAGTTGGCAGTACCTGCTCTCGCGTTTTGTCCTGCCTGTTGTTGACACGGGCGTCAAACCTAAATGGATCCTTTTATCCCGCCCTCATTCTGAACGGGGTTATTTTGGTGGTTTCCTCCCGTGGTTGTACCTGCCAGAAGAGAGTTAGGAGTTAATTTGCTTTCAAGGCAACGGACTCGGTCGACACGCCTCCACAGAGCCTCTCCATGTTCATTATTCCTTCAGGCACATGTTCGATAGATGCTGGAGAGGATGTCTATTTCAGGCCCTGCTGGAGTTAGCCAACCTCCGAATGCATCACGACCTTACCGTCAAGGGAGAGTCTTTTAACCATTACACATTACATATTACACTTGCACATGCACGCACAGACACGCACACCTACAAACACACAAAGACACACACACATACACACACAAACACGTAGAACATGTATTTTCCCCCTTTGTCCCGGTTGTGCTGATGATAGCATTACATCGCCCCCCGCCCCCCAAAGTCGATCCGCCCCAGACAAGAGGAGGGAGCAACCATCCCCAAACCACCATTAATCAAACTGTGGTGTGTCTTTTGAGATATACTTCTTACTCTTCACTCTGGGTTTTTTAATACTCTGAGCTTTTCTTCTCTGCGGATGAATGATACGGCGGACGGCGAAGGCAACATTTATTTTAGTTTCTTCTCCCAGAGGGTAGATCATTTCATTCCGTCAGTCAGGGCTCTTTCAAGGGCGGGTTTATCCCTGTCAGACCGCCGTGATGAAGCCATGGCTTTTAATCTCTTTGTCACGGATTAAGATAGGGGAGGGCGTCTGAGGCGCTCTCTTTGAGCATTCGGCGGCAGAACGTTGAAAGGATTGACAGTTGAGGTTTATACCACCAAATCATCTCATATTGACTCTAAAGTTGCCATTGAACCCACATGGGGTCAACAGAATGGATTTAGCTGAGAATACTTTGCAGTTTTGACATTGCCGTGAGTGACCCGGGATGGTCTGTATTCGTGATGGGTTTCTGCGGTGTTAAATGCTGCTATTACCTAAGGTAAAGCTGTTATGGGGATGTACTTATAAAATAAAGACCAAGCTTTTGGCGACATCAATATAATAGATATTTTAGACAGACCACAGAGACTTGGTAACAGAGTTGACATAATGATGATGTGATTGACAGACTTGCATTATAATGGTTCTCTATGGAGAAAAGGCTACTTTAGCTATATCTGTATCGCCCCCTACAGGATGAAACCCCAACTGGCCTCTGAGCAGGTCGGTGTGGGTAGGTCGCACCTGTGATTACACCAGGGTCTTCTCCTTTGTCTCACTGATGCTACAGTTCTTCCAACGTCTTTGTGATATGATCTTTCTTCATTTACAGTTTTGCTTAACTCTTTCGTTTTTTTATGTAGTCATTCTTCAATTATGCTCTCTTTTGTCTTCTTCATCTTCTTTTTGCCCTTTTCTAATATTGTCATGCTTTTATCTGTGTTTGAATCCTACATTTGTATCTTTTTTTTTAATCCATGCTCCAATTCATAGGCTGTAATTAAAAATCTTTGGACCATTGGTTTATTGCAAGCTGTGAATATCGCTACACAGATTTGTAAAGCTATGGCCTGGCTCAGCACTATCCAAGCAGCTTAATGGTAGCACACACATTCCCTCTTGCACACACGCACACACATGTTCTCTGTCCTTCAGCCCCCATACTATCCTCCATGCTGGGTTTTTCTCTAAAATGTCTGCATGACAAACCGACAGCCAGGTTTGGTCAACAGAGACCCATCCCCTCTTATCCTAACCTCTCTCTCTCTGGAGAATGGGCGTGTTATGGGATTAATCTATCACCTATCATCCATCTGCCCGAGGCGCTGCATTGTGTACCAGAGGCGAAACCTCTGGACGATACCCAAGTATTGTACTCTTTGTTCACTCCACAAAAAAACCTTCATCGGCAAATGTCAAATCTGCTCAGGCCCCGAGAGCGGCCATTAAAGTCACAGCACCACTTACCCTGTGGCAAAGTGATGCCCATGAAGGACGCAGAAACATAAATGGACATGAGTGGAGTTGTTGCTTATGTACCCCCCATGGCTGTAGTAAAGTAACAAACAGGATTGATACCACACCTAGCTAAGCACCCCCCACGTCTGGGGGGGTGCTTAGCGCCGGGCTGACGTAGCGCTGGGCTGTAACCGAGGATGGGTTTGACCCCAACCCCCCCCTCCCCCCCTCACTCAGCAGCCAGCCCTCCCCCCTCCTCAGTGCCAACGCCCCTCATGCACTTGAATCTCAATTCAAGCGATGCATTGAAACGGGCGCAGCCAGGACGGCTTCTCCTCACTCAGAGAGGTAGACTAGCTCAAAGGCTAAATCCATTCTCATTAACCAGTGGTTAATGAGATAACCACCCTGCCTCTCGTCTTCTGCGGGATTCATCCCTACAGGAACAACCTTAAATGTACTATTGTACATTTTATATAGTGCGCCAAGTATATTTGCTAATAGTGGATTTGCATCAACCATATGCAAAACAAATGTCTGCCAAAGCTTTAAAAGAAAACGTTTTTAACGTATGTTTAACTTAATCAGCTGAGTAGATGCAACCTCCTCTGGTTTGATGGGTAGCAGTTTTAAAGTCTCCATGGGTCCGCCTGATATCAACATGGCTCCTGTAAATGTTCCTGGATGTCCTTCAAATATGCGTACATTGGTGTGTAGAGTTTGTATCCTTCTCATCTTAAAGGGCCTCTATATAGGTATTTTTTTCCATTGCAACGCAAACAGGATGTCATTAAACTCAACACATGAAACCTACCCCGGATCTCCCAGACGAAACAGCCTGTAGGGTGATCTGTATTATATCTAAACAGGGACAGTTCTGCCGGTAAAAGTGAAGGAAGTGACGTCCAAGCTCAG
The DNA here is from genome assembly GCF_902167405.1 of Gadus morhua. Lineage (NCBI taxonomy): Eukaryota > Metazoa > Chordata > Actinopteri > Gadiformes > Gadidae > Gadus > Gadus morhua. The sequence goes on along the minus strand of NC_044048.1, from coordinate 18,521,672 downwards.
ACACCACCCCCACTGTCTGTTTATAGCTAACATTTGTTTATGATTATAGCTAACATTGGTTTAGGATTGTTATTGTCTCGAACAACGAATCTTGAACCCCTGTTCCCTCAGTGTGCGGCTGCAGTGCACTTACCATCCAAAGGGAGCAGGAATAAGGAGGCGTCTCTGATTCGTACTTGTAGTCCCTTTAAGTGTATCCTCTGAACCCGGGCTCCTTGTTTTTGATTGTGGTGTAGGGAAGGAATGTGATGGAAGAGCAGGACCTGAGGGAGATTGGAATCACGGATCCCAGCCACAGGCGGAAGATCCTCCACGCAGCTCGCTCCCTACCCAAGGTGAGAGAGCGTCCGTGTGTCGGCCAGATGAACTCTGCTCCCTGTGTGTCTGCTGCTTCCCCCCTTATTACCTCCAGATTATCTCCTTGATATGGCTACATAGCCAATCAATAGAACTCAAGGTAGCCCCCTGACTTCTTCTGTTATATTGTATAACAAAAGCCCCCTCCCATACAACAGAGTCCTAGTCCCACCAAACCAGAAATTATTAGACCGATGTATGTTAGAAAATAATGCAATATTATTATAAAGAAATAGCTTGCAATATGGAATTATGCATAGATGTTTACTGATACAAAAGAGAATGCACTTTCAAGAATAGTGACATTTAATAAAAAAAATTGTAAAGTATAAAAAAAAATCTCTCTTTCTCTATAAAGTTTACCAATAGTTCTGCAACCACCAGCAGCATACTATTATGTCAAACCATTTATCTTTTAAAACTGAACCTAATATGTGGCCTGTCCTCATCGTCCTCCCCGTTGACCGGCTGTGTCCGCCCCCTACAGGTGAAGGCGCTGGGCTGTGACGGCAACACGTCCCTGTCTGCCTGGCTGGACAGCCTGGGTCTGCAGGAGTACCTGCACAACTTCCTGGCCAGCGGATACCGAACACTGGAGTGTGTCAAGACCCTGTGGGAGCTGGAGATTGTCAATGTGAGTGTGAGCGTGTGGCGCGCACACACAGACGCTCGCTCACTCAAAGGACACTACAAGGCCCCCTGGTGTCATAATAACTTATTTTATGATGCATAATCTTCGCCTCCAGGTACTGAAGATCGCCTTGCTAGGACACAGGAAACGCATCATCGCCTCGCTAGCAGAGAGACCCTATGAGGAGCCTCCGGTCAAACCGCCTCGTCTCTCTCAGATCAGGGTAAGGAAAGGCTTTACGTTGCAAGTGGTCCTTCGCTCTATTTATTTTTACTTTAAAAACCAAAGTTAGAAAGAGAAAGTCCTAGTGAGGCTAAAATCGATTCTCTGCTTCCACAGTTCACAATTCCTTATGAGTAAGGTTGACTCATGAATCCATTTTTCTTAAGATTATGCCAGAAACATCAATGTAAATAGTGGAACCATATTAAATGTACTATTGTACATTTATTATAGTGTGCTATAGTATATTTGCCAGTAGTGGATTTGCATCAACCATATGCAAAGTTCATTTGCCCAGGGACTACAGGTGGAAAATAGCAATCTGCTATATCCTGGCACATTGTATATCCTCTTGTTGTACAAGATTAACATAATTTTGTGCACTGTACCCATCTTGAAAAATAAAAAGAATAGCTTTGGCTAAAAAATTATTTGTCAGCCAAAGCTATATTCCTAAACTGTGGCTCCACAAAGTGTCCCTAATAATAAAGTGTATCTACAGCCCCATTGTTCCCCACTGGGGGGTCATTCCACATACCGTCCTCACTCCTCTCTCTCCCCCTCCCAGTGTCAGGACCTGCCCAGCTCGCTAAGCTCCTCCCCTCTGACTCACCTGGACTCCTACGCCGGGGGGCGCTCCATGGACCTGCTTCTGCCCCTGCCCGAGTCCGGGAGGAAGAAGAGCGCCGACCTGGACCACGAGGCCGGCCAGCGGGCCCGCAGCGAGAGGCACAGGACCCACGTAGGTCCCCCCGCCCTGGGGCTCCTCTTAAGAGATCCTCCCGAAACAAAACCGATCCACTTCATTTAGCGTCGGAAAATTGTGTCCTGATGTATTGAATGTATGATCCATGCAGCTCAAAGCATAACTGGAATACAGACCCAAAACTATAATCATATATACTTGAAATTAATTTGGAATTGTTAATGCTGTCTCAACTTGTTTCCACTGTAGTGGTTATTATTTGAATATATTTGCCTGGAGCCTTACGATGAAACAAACGTGGTCTGAGCCTGTGGATGTTTCCTTCCACATCCGGCCAGCAGGAGCGGAACGAGGATCGCTACAGGGAGCCCCGTCTGACCCTGCGCCCCCCCAGCCAGGCCGCCCCCTACGCTCCGGTCCAGAACTGGCATCACCAACCCGAGAAACTCATCTTTGAGTCCTGCGGCTACGAGGCAAATGTATGTGCTGCGGAAGGGCCCCTGTTGATGCGGTGCTCATCCTCCTTCCTGTGGATAGTTCCCTTGTGCTCCTCTTATGTTCTGTCTGTCTGTCTGTCTGTCCTTCCTTCCCTTGCAGTACTTGGGCTCCATGCTGATCAAGGAGCTGCGGGGCACTGAGTCCACGCAGGACGCTTGTGCCAAAATGAGGGTACGGTCAAGTGCTATTATCTGTGTAGATGTTTTTATGGGTAGGATAGGGAAGGGGTTGAACGAGAGAGGGGATGACATGTCGCATGGGATGGAGTTTAACCTGGGTTGCTGCAAGGCGTGTTGCACGCCTCTGAGCCTGACGGTTGAGCCTGAGCTTTGCATTAAGGCGAAAACATCGGAGAACTGACTGGCCTGTTTCTGTCGTTCTCCTTCTCTATGCAGAGATCGACGGAACAGATGAGGAAGGTGCCGACCATCGTCCTCTCCATCACCTACAAGGGGGTGAAGTTCATCGACGCAGCCAATAAGGTTCGACCCCTTGACAGTTTCCCAGGGAATCCCAAAGCGGATTTATAAGCCAAGATAGACTGTACAAGGGAAATTTGTGTTCCCCTTTTACACGATGTGCAAATATAAAGGCAGAGCCTTTATCTGCCGTGGTTTGTTTTAAGTACATTCTTTATTTTCTGTGTTACTTCCTTCTGGTAAAAGGCAGTCGTCAATGGCTAACTGTTGGTTCAGGCCGGGCCGGTTTGAACGGGAGCTCTTCCCTTAATGGGTTTGGCATCGTAAAAGGGGGATTGTAATTATCTGTGTGCTTCCACCTCTCCTACACTGTGATTAAAACCACAAGGACACTGTTTCTTCACCTCCTTCCTTATTGCCAAGGTCACTTCAATCTCAATAAATAATGTACATTAATATATTCCACTAAATAGATTTAAGAAGAGGAATTAGAAGTTGTTCTTGGCAACCTTTCAAATATGATAATGATTTGTGTGATTGGCAGGCAATCTTTCAAATTGCGTCTGTTATCACATGGTCTTGTCCTCAAATGACTTCTTCTGCGCAGAACATCATCGCGGAGCACGAGATCCGGAACATCTCATGCGCGGCCCAGGACCCAGAGGACCTGTGCACGTTCGCCTACATCACCAAGGACCTGCAGACCAGCCACCACTACTGCCACGTGTTCAGCACCGTGGACGTGGTGAGCACCTGCCCCCCGCTATGTCCACGTCCCCTTGGGCTCCAGGCCCACAGGGAAGCACCCCTGTTTCCCTTCAGGACTGAGTCACACCTAGGGCCCCAACATAGCCGCTGATGCCACCTTCACTTTCATTTTAGAGACCTAGCTGGTGTACGTAATCGACCTTAAGGTGCTAAGTGTAGAATTTGAATATGCATTAATCAGTTTGCAATTTAACTAAAAGTTACGACATTCCCCCACTCTCTCCGTTGTGTGGTATGTGTATATAAATATATATATATTTTTTTTTTCTAACATTATATTTGAACTGGTACAGTTTTGCTGGGGAGAAAGAAGCAAGTGACCTTTTAGTTTTTTCGTACCCAACTCTTTTTTTTTAATTTCTGCAATGTTTATTTAATAATTATTACTTACACTAGTTTTTGATTGATTCTTACACATAGGCTTCTCTTGTTGTCCCAAGTGCCTTAATGCTTTATGGGCTGATGATTAGCCTGTACTGCTACCTTCTAGTCGTTCATGCGTCAGTAAGGCAAGGCAAGGCAAGGCAAGGCAAGGCAACTTTATTTACACAAGGCAGACTCAAAGTGCTTCACATATAAACAGTGTCATACAATTAAATTAAATAATAGGTAAGTAAATGAAAAACATATGCAAAAAATAGAAAGTTAAAAAGGCATTTTAGTATTAAAATAGAAAATAAAGGCAAAGTTATTTAGCAGAAAGCTATAGCAAACATAAAAAAAAAAAAAGAGTCTGGCTGTGTTTGACTAGCCCAGCCTGATGAGCCTGCTTATCTGCTGCATACACTTGAGTCATCCAGAGTAGGTATGTTCTGATTTCCTTCTTCCTCATCCCAGGGAATAATATCATGATTCCTACATATATTAACTACTGGATAACACAAAGATGGCTTAACACAGGATATTGGTGCTCAGATGGGGTAACATGTGTGTGTGGTCCGATGCTGGACCACACACATGGCTTGCCTACCTGGTAAGCCAATCAGGGGGGACCCCACCCATACATAAAACCAATCAATACACAACCGAAACACGAATACAGTTGCACAAAGGGAAATGAATAGAGACATTGACACAAACGGCAACACAAACAAAGCTCTGTGGGTTATACTACACACACACTGTTGGCGGGGGTTAACCAGTTTTACCCAGTGCAGTGTTTTGACTGCAGTGGGCTTGGGTCTTTCATTAGAGGGGAAGGGAAACACTGGGTTTAATCCACGTTTGATTTGTTTTGCCATCCTGCATCCGGCATTGTTTATCATTATTAGGCTAATGATGCCATTGCTAGTTAGCTAGCACCTGACATCACTGCGAACATATCACACAGAAATACTTCAAAGATATCCTATGGGAGGAGGATATCCTATGAATTTCGAAAAGGATGTTCTTTCCATTTCCTGTCAGGAATAGGATGACTTGGTAACACCCTAGTTTCACTAACATCATCTTTAAGTCTGGAATGGCAGTGCGGACCAAAGGTGTTTTGTGTGTGTCGGTGTTGTGTGCGTGTGCGTGTGCCTGTCCACTGGGCTGAAGCTCCTACTTAGAATTCTTTGAGCCAGTTTGTGTTTATTTACAGCAACACAACCAAGCGGCAACGTCAACAGAGGGCTGCCATGTGTTTAATATTTTCCAACATAGAGAAACACTGATAAAAACCAACGCAAAATAGCAGATTTTAACTGTGTGTTGATAGGCATAATAAGTCGTCCTCTCGTCCTTCCGTTATGTGGCCTCACTGCAGACAAACCTAAAGAATTGCAGCTACTGACAACGACACACCTCTCTCCCGCCCTCTTTCAGAACCTGACCTATGAGATTATACTGACGCTGGGACAGGCGTTCGAGGTGGCCTATCAGCTGGCTCTTCAGGCCCAGAGGGCAAAGCAGCACCACAGAGTTCCAGTGGGCCCCGGGTCAGAGGTCATTGACACCACGTCGAGCCGGCCCGTACCTAAACCACGAGGAAGTGTGCGGAAATCAGGGGTGAGCCCACCAGACCACAGTACAGAAGATATAAATGTGTATTATAAATCCGTCTTGTCGATAAAACAAGCCGAATAATTCTGAAAAGGATCCAGAATTTACACATTTTGGATGAGAATCAAATATAACATCATCAAATAAAGTGTTGGCTTGGATTTCATTGTAATTGTGTAATGTATCCAGATCTTTAAGCTATTATCTCTAAATCGTCAGGAGAGCAGAGAAACTAGATCATAACTCCAAATATAATCAGATTACCGGGATTTTTGACGCCTTTCTTGCAAAAGATTCAGCTGGGCTGGATCTGTTTAGAAAATCACTCGACCGTCTCTTTCCTCCTAGTCCTTCCATCCTGTCTGTCTGTCTGTCTGTCTGTCTGTCTGTCTGTCTGTCTGTCTGTCTGTCTGTCTGTCTGTCTGTCTGTCTGTCTGCCTGTCTTCCTGTCTTCCTGTCTTCCAGTCATCCAGTCATCCTGTCATCCTGTCATCCTGTCATCCTGTCTTCCTTTCCATCCCTCCAAGCTGCTTTTCTACACAATGTTCCTCCAACCGGTGTCTGCATTTTCAGCCCTTCACGTCTCTAGACTTGTTGTCATTCTGTTGTCTTTTCTCTGCTCACTCCCTGCATCTTATCTATGTCTGTCGTGGTGTCCTCTTCCTCCTCTTCCTCCTCCTCCACCCCCACCAGGACTCTCCACCTCTGGACAGTCGTTGCTGTGTCTGTTACACCTGCACCCCCCTTCGCCCCTCCTTACCACCACTGCCTGACTCCCAGGTGCTGATCTATTCACCTGCTTGCACCCGGGTCGCTTCGTATTTACCTTATTTCCCCCCCCCCCCCCCCCCCCCCGCTCTCTCACTTTCTCCCTACACTGGTGTTGTTAATGCCAAAAGGGGATAGCTTGTTTGAATGGGCTTGGTCTTATATGGCAGGGGCACTTCTTATACGAAATAAATTTCACCACTAGGGGTTGTCGTGAGTCCACTCATACAAATGAGTAGACTCTCAACACCCCCTCTAGTGGCGGGATCTTTTTTTGTTATATATCCTTTCGTTTTCATAATGCGACCTGGGTTCTCTTCTTTGACTTCATCTGAACGCCATTTTACGTTAAATTCATGTGCTTGTGTTAACATCATTTTTGGGGTGCTTTTACCTACACTATATGCTTTTAAAAAAGCGAGTCAAAGTTAGTTATGAGACAGTTCTTGAGTCTATGCAGAGAAATTTGAACTTATTCCAACCACTCACTAACTCGATCCAGTAAAACCAGTGTCAGGTTGTCACGCACAAGCTGATTTAAAGGACACTCGAGTAAAACAAGTTAAACTTGATTCTAACTTACCAGGCATGTCACCATTCTGAGTTTAACGATATTCCTCTTGACTGTTTACTCCCAAGACTCGTTCACTCGTCCATTTCAAATAAAAGGAATATAATGTGCCGAGTACAAAGTGCATGTGTGACTAAGCCTCTGCTCAATTTGAACTATAAGTTCATCACGTGTGGCGTTATGGATGTGTATTACAGTACGGCATGTCTTTAACCTGTCCCTCTGTCTCTGTGCCCAAAGGGGGACGGGGTGGAGCGGGAGACGGACGGCCAGTCCCAGGGCAGCGCCACCTGGCTGGTGGACCCCAAGGACGCCAAACGCACTATCAGCACTAAGTACGAGACCACCATCTTCTGAGGGACCCTTTCCCCCTCCTAACCTTTAAAACCCTGCGGGCCACCTTCGACCAACTCCCCCTCCTCCTCCTCCTCTCCCCTCCTCCTCCCTCCCCTCCTCCTCCTCCTCCTCCTCCTCCTCCTCCTCCTCCTCCTCCTCCTGTGTGCCTTTCACTGTGACTCCGCTCCTTTTCCCTGCGGGCTGGAACACTTGTCCTCACCTGTCACTCACCCCAACCTTAACCACCACCCTGCCCTCCCCCCGCCTTCCTCTTGTCCTCACACTGTCCAATGCCACCGCTGCCACCACCCCTGCTGGACCCCGCCAAGAGAGAAAGATCCCACCTTGTCCCCCCTGCGCTAGCCCACACCCGGTCTCACCCGTAACTGGATTTTCTTCCCCCCCTGTTGCTCACCGCTTGAGGCGCTACGCCGCCGCACCTTCCCAGTGTGACTCCTCCGCTAATGGCAATAACTGTCCTCTGCTGGTTAGCATGCACTAACCCCCGACTCCCCTCTCTTCGCCCCGCGCCTCTACTCTGCCCCGGCTTCCACCCTTTCCATAGAATATATATTCTTCATATTTTGATTTCCTCCCTCTGTTGAGTGTGTTTTACGTTTCTCTTGTTTCCTTACCGTTTGATTCCGTGTTCTTCTTCGTAGCACTCCTCCTGCTTCCAATAGGCGACGACAGCTCTGAAGGATTTGGTTTCCTTGTTCCGTTCCTTCTGGCCTTCTTTCGACCCCCCACTCCAGTGTTGAGAAAGCAAATGGCATTGAGATCCGTGTCTATGATGAACTGGTCCAGCCTGGTCCTGGGAGGGCATGTTTCCTTGGTCAAAAACCGGGGTGAAACGCCTCCTCTTTTCGTCTTTCCTCCTCTATGCATCATTTGGACGTCCATTTGGCAGCCATTTTGGCTGCGGTGACCTCTAGAAGTGTGGGGCAGACAAGGCTCGGTAGAAGACGGTATCTGGAGAGGGAGAGGGGCTGCTCTCGTTCAGAATACGCCCAAGTTCTGAGGTTGCACTTCCAAAGAGGACACATTGCTAACACTGTGATGGAGGTGCAGGGAATCGCCCGCTGGGCCCAATGCTGTGGAGTGATGAGATGCGACAGGACAACACGGAGACTCACACTGGGGGAGAGAGAGATAAAGGGGGAGAGAGAGAGAGCAGACGAGTGCATGTTGTAAACCATTTCCAAACCTGTGTTGCCAAAACCGTCTAAGACTGCATGCCTTTCTCTGGCCGTCTAACCAGGCCGTACCATAACTTGAACACGCATCCTTTTTGTGTTTAATTCGTATTTGTTTCTAGAGTGTACAACAATCTAAGCACTTTTTTCCCTGAAATATTTCGAAATGCTTCCATCTTTATTCTTCTTCTGTCCTTTCTTATTTTACTTAACCATGAGAAATGCCTTATTGTGTTGATTCTGTTGCCAATACCGTTTTTTTTTTTTTTTCTATGATCTGAAGTTAATATTCTACTTGGTTAAAAAAAGACAGTGAATCATCACCTGGAAAACCCCTCAATAACGTGTACTGTGTAAGTCTGTGTTTTTCCACGGTTTGTTTTTGTTTTAACCCTACTGCTTTGTGTACATGTTCCCCCCCCCCCCCTTCCTTTTTAGCTAAACACCTTGGCCAAACTACCAGCCAGTGTAAGAAGACAGGGGTGCGCCACAGTGCATTGTGGGTAGGGTGTTTCAAATGGAAAAGTGACCCACTTTCCCTGCAGCCGATCGCAACATCGTCTTGTGGGCCATGCCTCCAAACCACAGCATGAGCCAGGAGGGGTCAAGGAAACGCACCTGGGAGGAGGGGCCCTCTCACGGGCCCTTCACCCACTGACTTGAACTGTGCTTCATTGGGTCTCTTTAGGGGTCTATCAGAGTGTCATCCATGTTTCTCGTATCAAACTAACTTAAATATCCATTCCATGAGCAATGGTGGCTCTTGGTCGAGCAGCCCTATATACTCTGTCGTTCTTTTGTCTTTCGGCTCTCCTATTTTAGCTCATGTTTACTCCTTAAAGTAAGGTATTGGTCCGAAAGTCTCTGTGTTGGGAAAAAACGAACAAGCAAACGCAGCAGAGGCTTGTCCTTTTCTATTATTCTTTTGTCCACGCTGGTTATTTTGGTTTGTTTTAAGGGAACAGTTAAAAAACTAACACTGAAATGTGAGAGGCTAAACTCGGAGGTACACCTGTCTCTTCGTATGAACGACATGTCCAACTGTTGTAGCTCATCCTAACTGCCAACTCGTCGTCTGGCCTTCTAATAAGCAGCTACGAGAGGGTGAAACACAATACTACGGTACTAACTGGTTTTTAATGACAGCGGGCATCATTTTTAATTCATTTTGTTTTTAGCTGTCTGTGTCAGACGAGGATCCTTCCTGAGGCTGGGAACTGGGTCAGGAAGGATTGGCGATAACTTCTCCCCCCCGCCAGCCCTTTTGTTTACTGCATCTGAACCCATTTGATTCATCAAACCTGCCGTGCAGCCTGGTACCTCCTTTAGACTCTGTTTTGTTTCTTTTTAGCTGCAGAACAATGGAGGCACTGCATGCGTCTCCCATCTGCCTCAGTGTGTGGACTGGTAGCGGCACTATTTGATCAGCTGTGTGTATATGGGTACCTAAAGGTAAATCAGGTCGTTAGGATGGAACGGTTGTAGATGTGATTCTCTGGTACATTGTCTGCTGCTGCTCGGTGTGTACGTGGGCGTCTTCAGCCCCTCCCCCCGTATAGGGTCCCCAATAAGCTTTTGCACATCGCTAAGGATTTAGAATAGGGACTAATCAGATATTAATAATAATGATGATGAAAATAATAATAATGACGATGGTTACGAGGAGAATGACGTTGTGCATATGGTTCTAGCAGTTTGTATTTTGATACTTGAATGATTTTTCTTTTATAGATATCTATATATATGTATGTATGTATGTATGTATGTATGTATTTTTTGACATGTTTGTCAAGAGAGAGAAAAAGGACTACACGGTTCTACATATCATTAATAAAAAGCCTGTGATTAAAAAAAAGACTAGGAATAATGACTCAGAGGAGGGACCTGACATAAATATATCTACATATATATATGTATATATATCTGTGTATATATATATTTATGTGTGTGTGTATATATGTATGTGTATGTATATATATGGATCTGTGTATGTGTATATATATATATATGTATGTATATATATGTATACATTATTATATTAGTGTATGTATGTATATATATATATATGTATGCATAAATATGTGTATATATACATGTATGTATACATAAATACACATAAGAGAAGATTGTAAATAATCTTGGGTCTTTTTTTTATGGTTATTATTTTTCATAAGTGTACGACTAATAAATGGCGAAATCTGAATGATGCCGATGATCATTTTGTCTTTTGTCATTTGCTAAATATTAGATATTTACGTACAAGCAATGGCCCATGCAGGCCCGGAGGCAGGCCCTGTAGCCCCGGTCCTAGTCACAGCACCGGGTCACACAAACGACAATGGTATGGTACAACTCTGGGAAGCGGATACAAGCCCTTTTGTCTCATTAAACTGGCTGTTGGACCCAGGCCAGGCTGCGATAGCGGCTTGTACACATAGCTACAACTAACAAAGATTGATGATAAATGATAAGGTAGCCTGAGCCTGAAGACTAAACGCTCTTAAGATGTAGTTCCATGCATTCGTTGTGATTGATCCTGCTGAGTGTAGGCCGACTGGGACCGTGTCATTGATCATACAGTATGTCTATATTCTCACACCTACGTTTTCCTATGTAGCTGGCCCTGACACCATACTCCTTTTTCTTGGCTTGGCGTTGTGAGTGTGTATGCACTGGAGATGAACAGTCGTAAACAAATTGATTTGAGTTAGTCAAAGTCATTGTCAGCCCAACATAGAACAGGTTTAGCAAAGAGGACCTTAGCGTTTTATTTGGTTGTTTTTGCGGTGCCGCCCTGTTTGGTTCTTTTGTGTGTGTTACTGCACTATACTGTGAGAGAGCAATGAAGAGGTATCCAAATATCTTAATTGTACTGTAATACAATCTATTATTATTTAAAGAATGGATGTCCTTATAAAGAGATGAGTCCTTATAGAGAGATTTCAATATGACATTCATTTGATATTCTTTAGTTTATATTATTATTATTATTTTTTATATTTTGAATAGGCTACAGATGGGCCTTGCCACTGAGAAACCGCGGGTGGTTTAGGAAGTGGGTGATCAAATGTTCTCTGATTGGCTGAGACGCTCTTGGTATGGTAATTTGCTCACCTGGCTGGGATCGACCACCTGGGCCCCGCCCCTTCATTTAAATAAGGGCAGGACATGACAGCAGAGACAGGTGCTTATTCGGATCTCAATGGACTACGCGACCTGATGTCTACGTTTTATCCGATGTGGCGTTAACTTAAGTCAACTCTCCATGGTGAGTTCTTTATCTGTTATTTATACATTTGAGCAGCGCTTCTGTCGACCACCATGTAGGACGGATCGAGTGTGTGTGTGTGTGTGTGTGTGTGTGTGTGTGTGTGTGTGTGTGTGTGTGTGTGTGCGTGTGCGTGTGTGCGATATCTAGATGGAGATTGCCTTAGGCCTGTTATAATTACTTTATTTAATTTGTGTGTTAAACGCCGTGAGATAAGAAGCTGGATGATTGAAATTAATAAATGAATTCAAATCTTTGTGCATGATCTGTTGACTGGTAGCCAGCCATTGAAGATAATGTCCAGCTAAATAGCCTATGAATAGGCTATTGCTGCGTATCTGCTCTCTAGAAAGATTGCCTTACGTGTTCCGCGGTACTCTTTGTTTACTGTTAATTATTAAACCCGCTTTTGGATATGCCTACACACTAATTATTGACCTGGTTATAGTACTCACAGATGTTCCCAAAGTGAATAATGCGTAGGATCCATACTCGTTGTAGGATTTGCTCCATTGGACCTTACCCTACATTTACCTTATTATCGGACCTTGAGCTGACCGGCGACGATACATTGAGTTGATGGAGCTAAATATATAAAATACTAAAACAAAAAGCGATCGAAGCAGGCAAAGGAACATTCCTGTGGCCATTAAATCCTGTGTGAGCGATGGATGGAGCAGCCCTGGGAAGGTGTTGGCTGAACACGTCCCACAGGCTAAACTCACAGAGTAGGCTACAGACAGAGTAATGAACGCGACTATTGACATCGTAATAGGGCGTTCCGTGGAAAGTGCTGTCGTTGCTGTTGTTGTCCTAACAAAGTCCGATGTGGATGATCAAATCATCAGGACAGGCCACCTTTAAGGCGTCAGTGTCTACATGTCAACAGGCCCACATGATTTAGTTGTTTTCTGGAATCCATGGGTAATGTTGTTAAAGAAAGCATTACATCATCGGTTATAGCCGATGATGGGGTCAATTGATAAAATGTAGGCTATAGGTTTAGGTATAGGTTTATTTACATATATGTGGATTGTTATGTACATTAAACAGATATCTTACTTGATTGATTGATGATGATTTCACAGAGGGACGTACATCTCTGATTATGTGAGATGTCACCACAGCATTTGTTTGGCCCAGCATGCTTTACATAAAGGTGCAATATCATAATAGGCATCCAAATCAACATGAGAGGGACTACATTTCAAAAAAGCTGTGTACAACTACACTATAATTTAGCTATTTCCAGTAGTACGCAAGTCTATTCAATAAAAAGGTCAGCTTAATGCGTGGTTCCAGACAGGTTATGATGAATAAGCAATACAACAGGTTGTAAAGTATTCTGTGATGGGAATGAGCAGAGGTGTGACCCGTGTTTATACAACAACGCCTACAAAACGTGATACATAGCGAGGCGTCCCGGGACCTTGAAAGGGAGAGTGCAGGGTTTGAGGGCGGAAGGGAACAGGTATCTCGTGTTAGCCCATGGCTCTCCCACTGTCCCGCCCGGGGAGGGGGCCACGCTCTGCACGGGGCTGCGCTCTGCGCTGGGCCCCCACAGGCATGCGTTTGTGACCGCACAACAAGCGAGCAGTGTTGTACTGAAAGGTTACACCCAGTATCAAATGTTACGGTCCATGATGCGTGACATGATAGCCAAATGCCTGTCCCTACACAATGAATAGTGAGGCAACAGGTGTTTTGTGTGTTTCTTTTTACTATTTACATAATAACTTGTTTTGTTGTCAGACACTGAGGTGCAATGAAATTGATTCCAGTTCTGTGTTGTCGTTTTTGTCATAGGTTGATGGTCTGTTTTGCACTTAGTGGTGATATTTAGACAAGAGGCCCCTGGAGCTCCGGGGCCTGCCCTAATCGTTTTCTCTCTGTGCGATGCCTAAGAGTGACACGTGGCCCGGCAGCGTTGCCCCAGAACCTTCCAGCAGTAATATGGACAGCGCTGGAAGCTGTGACAGCGTGATCAGCACCAACTCTGGCTTTGTGAGTGTTGCTGAACAGTGAAACATTTAAGAAGAGAGGGAACAACTTGTGGCATTGGACCACTGGTGGGATCGAACCCTGTTCACTACAAGGCAAATGCATATATGGTCAGCACACTAGAGGGTTTAGCAACCTTACTGCCCCAAAAATGATTGATATTTAGATTAATCTACTGCTGACACGTCAACTGTTAAGAAATTAACAATTGATGTGCATTATGACAGTCATATTCACTATTTTGGATTTAGTTTATTTATCTTCCAGAAATGTACATGCAATTTGAAAAACTGTTACCCTCAATATGTGTTAAACATAGTAAAATGTATTCAATATAAACTGTAGTGGAAGCTTAAAGTAGATATGTGTGTCTCTTAATGAGACCTGATGGATATGTTTTTGAAATGAAGAGTCGATGTCCATGTGAAGTTTTTTAAATTTCCCATGCTGCAGTCAGCCTCACAGTGACTGCAGTGAGTTGCCATTGCTGGCAAGGAGAGCTTGACCCATTTCTCAGGCCTAACCTTGGCAACAATATAGCCCCAAATGGTTTAAAGTGGGCTTTTATAATAATTTGGCCTTTGTAGTGTTCCTGTATCAGTGTAGGAACTGTTCCAGTCCACCTCTCCCTAACTAGTCATGTTTTGTCTTTTGGGGAGACAGAGTGTGGACAGTCTGCAGCACCTGTCTGCCGCGGAGAGGGAGTGTCTTATGTATCTGGAGGAAACAATTGACTCTCTGGACGTGGATGAAGACAGTGGACTGTCCAATGACGAGCCAGAAACTTCCCATCAGGCTGCAGCTATAGCCGTCCACCCCTCAAAAGCTGCGGATCAGAGCGGAGAAGGTATTATGGTTAACTCTGCAACTCATTTATATGTGATCAACTTCGCTGATACTTTCATTTTATATGCCGGCAAAATGAAACACTAACTTAATGCTTTGTTGTTTTAGACTCTGAAAGGGACCAGGGCAGACCTGTCCATCATGGGGTGCCCACAACCCTTCCCCTGTCCAACGGTTTTGGGAACCTCCCACAGATGGCCCCGGCAGACGTCCATGAACCTAAAACCCCTGAGGTGTCAAACAACTCAAACACTCCGTTGGAAACAGAAACAGGAGAATTGGAAACATCTAAGTTACACTGTGAGGTACAAGGAATTGACTCCGCAACCGACTCATTGGCTCCGCAAGCACAGATGTTAGCTTCAGCGGCAGATGGGAACTGTGACCTGTGTGCCCCCTCGGACACTAAGCTTGAGCCCAATCAGTCCAGCCCTCAGCCTGAGACTGAGCTGATTTTGATCCCCCCTCCGTCTGACTTCATGGATGAACCAGGGCCTGAGCCACAATCATGGCCACAGCCACAACCAGGGCCAGAGCCACAACCAGAGCCTGAACAACAATCAGGGCCTGAGCCACAACCAGAGCCTGAACCACAATCAGGGCCTGAGCCACAACCAGAGCCTGAACCACAATCAGGGCCAGAGCCACAACTAGAGCCTGAACCACAATCCGGGCCTGAGCCACAACCAGAGGCTGAACCACAATCAGGGCCTGAGCCACAACCAGAGCCTGAACCACAATCAGGGCCTGAGCCACAACCAGAGGAGCGCCCGGATCCTACCGTATCCGTGGAGACGCCTGTCAGAAGACAGCACGTCGATGTGGAGGAGCTCCGTAAGAGAGCCTCCAGCAAGAGAGCTCCTGTGAGCTCCGATGTCGTCCATCCACCGGTCCCCCACCTGGCTGTGGCAGAAGTGCCTGAGACTCCCAGTGCACCCCACTCCCAGACGGTTACCACAGCCAACCTTCTCCCTGAACATCTTGAGCCCAAGAGCCCACCTGCTGTGGCCCCAAAGCCCAAGAAACTTCCTTCAAACATCATCTTCAAGTCCCAGAAGCCTTTTGCCGATAGTAACTTCTCCCCACCTGCCAGTGACAGGATGCTGTCGGAAGGCCAGAAGATCCGCATGGAAGCGCTCAGAAAGCTTGGTCTCCTCAAAGCCGAAGACGCAGACTTAGATCCACGCCTGAGTCTGCCTACTAGTTCCCACTCCAGGAGGTCTTGGGCTGCCCCCTTGTCTCCAGCAGCTCGGCAAACTCCCCCATCACCTTCGATTCGAACGCCATCGCCTACCGTTTCCACCGTCCCAGTGCCCCCTCCCTGGGCCGAGGTTTCCACACAGGCCAACGCGGCTTTGACGCCGGCAGCTCTGGCCAAAGATATTCTCCCAGTTCCTTCTGCTTTCAGTGACACCGGTGAACCACCGTCCCTATATCACAGCCAGGAAGCATCTCCCGCTAAGATCATTATCTCAGCGCCCACCGTTAACACCGGTGTCAAATCTGCCACCCTTGCACACTCGGGAACAGGCTTGAGTAGCCTCAAGCCAAGCCTCGGCGTGCTGCGTAACGGCCGCCCCCGCCCCGCCTCTCTGGGCTCCGGGAAGGACTTTTCTCATGTCAAGGTGGAGGCGTTAGCGCCCAACGCTAAGGATGCTAGCACCAGGAGGTCCACCCCGGTCGCCCCTGTCTCGCAGAACGCTGGAGAGTCCACGGGAGTGCCTCGCTACCACGGGGTCAGCGTGGTCATCTGCCCCCGCGCGGAAAACGACGAGGGCCGACGCCATGCCCTCAAGAAGCTTGGTCTACTGAAGGACTAGCCGCCGCCTGGACCCATTTTACCGTCTTTTGTTCTGGGCTCTCTGCCCCATTCGAAGGACCTCAGATGGTGATTGGCTAGGTGAGCAAAGCAGATGTACAGTCTCTGCTGTGTCGTGTAACTTTATTGTTGTGTTAAATGGTCTTTTCAAGTGTAACCGTACTATCATGGTTACTTGATTTCTCTTGTTTTATTTTTCTTAGAATAGAAGCAAGGGCATTTTTTTTTACATTTTTATCAATTCAAATGCATCCAACTTCTTCTGGAGCTCTGTACTATATATATATATATATATATATATATATATATATATATATATATATATATATATATATATATATATATATATATATATATAGACACACAGGTCCAGAAGAATTGGCTTATACAGTAGTAGCTTAGTAGCTTATACCAGATATAAGCTACTATATACATAGTAGCTTATATCTGGTCCAATGCAACTTTGTTTTTTTTGTTATTTATCATGTCAATGCCCTTTGTGCTTCTTTCATAAGTGGGCTATCTGTTATTTTTGGCCCTACCTACAACCTTCTTCTGATTTTGGTTTGTAAAATAAGTGGGTTTGCATGACTTTTATGATGCATTGTAAGATAAGGGGACAATCAACACTCACTTGAAAGTCACTTTAGATGAAGCATGAGCTAAATGTAACTGCAGTAAATGTAAGCTAGACGATGAATGTTGGATATGGAGGGACGCAATGAAGGATTTCAGACACTGATTTCTTATTTATATTGAAAAGTAATGCATTGCACTTCAAATATTAATAAAATGCTCAAGAGTTTTTAAACATATCATTTATATAATATTCTAAATTCAAGTTCTGGCGTAATTACTAAATCAATCGTTTCACTCTTTAAAATACTTCCTATAAAAAACCCGGTTAGCCCCTACTCAAAAAAACATGTGAAGTCAACAATGTTTCTTGTGAGTGTCAGGTGTGTTCCTTTCCTCTCTAGAGATGAAAGTGCACGAAAAAGTCCATGCACATACACTGGTTCAACTATTAACTCTATATAGGCCCTGTAGCGGGATAAGAATCTGAAACATGTGGTTAGTGTGCTCTCAGCAATGACGCACGTGTTAAACCTCACTACCTTGTTAGCTGGCTCCTCTCACAGTGCAGCGCTTTTCCTCTCTCCAAAGTCATGTTTAAAAAAAAATAGGTTGTATTTAGGGAACGATAACATCAACCTCATCCGACACGTCCGGGAATAGGACGTGATATGTAAAGTGTATGTAAAATGTGTTTCTCATAACACAGTACAACAGTTCTGTTTTTCATTTAGTTATACTCCTCTGTGTTAGTTAAATTGTAATGAACTATAATTAATGCGACAACATTATGCTGCTTTTGAGTTTGTTTCTTAATATTCCAGAAGTCCTAATCCAGGCTTTACACACACACACACACACACACACACACACACACACACACACACACACACACACTCATGGAAGTATGAGATATCTGATGTCGCTGTGTGATGGGAAGTACATCCATAGGTGCCACTGGTCTGGACTGCAGCCTCAGCACCTTTATCTGATGTAACGCTGGAGCACAACTGGAGGAACCTGTTTCCTCCAGCTCGTTTTTCAGCCTGTGTGCAATGCAGTGTGCATGAGATGTACACTTGTGAGCTGACAGAATAACAAAGTGTGCGTGTGGTGCACCTCTGGGGTGGAATGTCTGCTTCACACACCAGGGGAGATTCCTCTTGTTGTTCCTGCTCTTCAGTTTGTTCTGCGCAGTTAAGTATGAAGGAAGTTCCAGTTCAGATGCAACACATTGTTTACTACCATTGTTAAAGCACATAGAGTCCATGATACAAGACAAAGGGGACACATCGTGTCATCGAACGTGGGTGCATCATCCGGGTGCGGTCGCTTTGGGATGTGTGGAATGACTGAGGCCATGCCAATGTATACATGTGGAAATAAGTGTCCTTTTCAACATCAGACAGGCTTTCGTTGGGCGTCTTCTGGAACACACCCATAGTAGATCATTTCCCATCCAACACGTTTAATAGTAGTGACTCACTAGCAAACATGCAACAATTCCTCTTTATGAAGAGGGGGAGATAATTTTGCTCGTTGCAGAACATTACGAAATCCCTGTTGGTTTTTATGTTGACATTATATTGTCAGAAAATATATCATAATTATTAAACACGATGTATAAATATAGATGAATCAGGGGAAAATTTGGCCTGACTTATATAGATTGGATTAATATTTAATGCACAAGTCTGTTTTTTTGTTTTTTTAAAAAAGGCTTCTTTATACCTGACATACGCTCAAGTTCAACAGCATCTACCTGCTTTTCTAAGAGTCTGATATATGTCCTCTTGAACCCTGAATATGTGCAAAAGCAACAGGGAAGTAAACACCTGTTAGGCATCATTGAGCCAGCAGACCTCGGAGCGCTACTCCAGTTTGACATGCTGCTATGTAAACTCTCTAGTCTAGGCCTTCACTTTCCTCCTCCGCTGAAACTGAGGGCACAGTGACACCTGTCACTTTCACTTTTCTCCTCCAAGGCATTCAGCCCTGCTGATTCAGTGTCAGCAGCAGCAGAACACAGACTGGATCTTAGCCCATGTATTGTGGACAAAGACAGCAAACTTGCAGGCTTTTTTTTTTGCAATCATTGGTAAGATTCTACCCCACACAGAGAAGATCAGGTTGAAGTGTTTCAACAACAGGTTTTTTAATGTAAACATATTATAATGTAAACCTGGTTGCCTATACCATTTACTGCCAAGACACAAAAAGGCTTAGCTATTAAACATATTAATTATCTATCAATGGCATCCTTACTGAAAAAGTATGGTTCTATGGACACGGTGACCGCTAGGTGGCGGTGGAGATTCATGGTTAGTTTCTTCCCTTTGGCTCTCCAGTCATAAGTCGTTTTTTACGACGGATTACCCTGCTGTGACAGAGGTTTCAAAAACAATCTGAGTTTGTTAATGTGTATTGTAAGCCTTTATTATTTTTCCTGCTTTACATAAAGAAAAATGATAAATAGCATTGGCCTTTACTTTTTAAACTCCCCCATAGTTTGGCAACTGTGCTGCAACAACCACGATTAACTTTTCTTAATAGGCCATTGCATTTGTCTTTTGTCATTCAGTTATGTTTTGAGCAATGGGCTACAGTTGATAAGACTCACAAAGAAACTAAATGATGTACTTCAAACGTTCAAGAATGGCAAATTGTGAAGGCCAATTGTTCCCCATAGCCCATTGAGTTGGCCTATTTTATGCCAATGAAAAGAACTATTATTATGTTTCAAAATGTCTTTCTCTGGTGATAACGCAATGAAAGAGTTGAATTAATGAGTAATATTACACTCCACACGTTACACTCCACATTGTTTTCACCAAATTTTCAGCTCTCATTTTCGTGGCGTTATTTATTTATTGTAGTTAATTAACAAATTACATTAGTTCCACTCAACAGCCAGATGTTAAACCGAGGACAGTAGATCTTTCAAATGCAGCAGAAAGGATAAAACGCGTAGGCCTTTGCTGTCTCCTTAAGGTCGTACTCTTTTAACTAGATACAAATAACTACATTTGTATACAGTGAGTTTGGACTGGACCTGACCCAGAGTGACTCTGAGACTTAAGCAGATTTGAGAGCTGCACTTTGAAAGTTCTTTCCATTAAATAATGATATTGTAATGTGAGCAAAAGAGCAGGGTTTGGTTTTATTTGCTTGTCTTGTTTTCTGTTCTGCAACGTTCAACAATCTTATCGCATTCCTTATCGCAAACAAGATGAATGTGCACACTTCAGACTTAATCTCAAACCATTCTTTATCCTTTTATCCAACATTATCATCCTTATTATCTCCTTCTCTGCAATTTTGCACAACCCCTTTGTGGCCATCCGTAAACAATATGAATGAGTGCACTTTAATCTTCCTCTCTTCACCATCATCATCATCATCATTATTATCTCTAACTTTGCGTCTTCATTCCTCCGTGCTGGCTGCCAGCCGGTAGAGCTTAGTCTCGTGGGCGTAGCTGCCGACGCCGTCGACCGCCTTGGGCTAGACAATGATGCCATGGGACATCCCCTGTGAACCACAGCCCTCCTGATTCTCCTCCTTTCACCTCCCTGTGCCCCTCCTGGGCGCTGTGGGGAGCCCTGGCAGCAGGCCAGACTAGACCAGGCCCTCGTCCTGCCTAACAGATACAAGATGATCGTCAGCATGGAGGGAGATCAGTGGAGAGACCGCCCAGCAGAGGGCCACTTTGAACTTGTGGTTTAAATACTAGTATTACCTCACGCCTGTAAAAGTCTGTGGGTGTGTAAGTGTATTGTGTGTGTGTGTGTGTGTGTGTGTGTGTGTGTGTGTGTGTGTGTGTGTGTGTGTGTGTGTGTGTGTGTGTGTGTGTGTGTGTGTGTGTGTGTGTGTGTGTGTGTGTGTGTGCATCACATTTCTACAGCCAGATACGGTGTGCCCTCTTAATCCACGTTTGTAGGATGATGTTATTCGGTGGTGCAGTCTCAAGTTGAACAACGAATGCCTCTGCTGAAGGGAAGTCTTCCTGCCAGCGAAGGACATGTTGGAGACGGAGCAAACTGTGCTCCCCAGGTGGGGGTGGATTGGAAGCAGACCGATGTCTACAAGAATCATCTAATCTCCTCCTCCACCTGGCTGTCTGGAACACACACGTACACAGAGGTGCACAAGACAGTCAGAGGGCTTGCCTTACCCCCTACAGGCACCGACACACACAAAAGGACATGCACACACAAACGTACTCACGCATGCAAGCGCGCACACACACACACACACGCATGAGCACACACACATACAGGCCCATGCACACAGTCACATACTCACACATGCAAGCGCACACACAAAGTCACACACACACACACACAGGCCCACGTACGCACTCATGCTCACGCATCCAAACGCGCGCACACACCCGCACAGGATCCATGCCACATCCGTATCTCATCTCCCTCACAGATGCAGAAGTAACGTGCTCTAACAACACTGGAAACCCTGGCAAACTCTTTGCCCGTCACATGAAAGTATGCCACCATAGGACAGCACGTTGCAGGGGATAGAGCTCATTAGAGTGAGAGCGTGGTTCATCTGATATCGCCCGCAGGCTGAGCGGTTAAGAGGTCGACGTGTGCGGGACATGAACCTGGTGGCACCGGAGAGATTTCCTCTTTGATGGGCTCTTTTTTATCCATTGTGAATTGCTAGTAAGGCGGAGGACAATCAAAGCATAGATATTAAGAGGGTGAGGCTACGACAGAAGGACCGCAGCACGACCTTGAGGACCAACTGGACGGAGAGCAGAGGAGCCATAAGAATCTGACCAATAAGGTTACAGTAGATGGTGTGTGTGGTGCGGATCTCCCCCAGCAGTGGCCAGATAAAAAAAATGTGAATGGATGGCTACTACTGTAATAGTAATCTACAAGGTTAGGTCTGAGGCCTCTGAGCTCACCCTCGTTTACTTGATATTATCTTTTACTTTTCAACCATTCTTTAAACCTGCACTCTTTTTCCCGCCAGCAAACACTTTTGCTCAAAACATTTGAATGTCTTGGCTCTACACAGACCAAATTGAAAGAAGCCTTTGTATATTCAGCCCTGGTGGTTGAGTTTTATCCTTCAGACACTCATCATTTAACACGAGTTGAACTAAAGTGTTTGCTTCAGTCAAGTGTGTTTTATCTTTCTTTCTCTCTTGCTGGATTCAAGACTTTTTTCTATTCTCATTTCCTCTCCTTTTCCCTTGTGTCGATTGCTGCTGCCCCCCCCCCCCTCCCTGCTCCTCCCTCCCCCATCCCTCTCTCTCTATCTCTCTCTCTCCCTCTCTCTCTGGCTTCAGATCTCTTGCCCGCCGAGCCCCAGACGCTGGTCAGCGCTGTACCCAAAGCGCTCAGACCACAGTCGTCCCCGACCACCGATCCACCTGGGCTACCTGCAGCGCTGGCCGTGGCCGTGGAGCAACACCCCCCCTCCCCCGCCCCCCTCACCCCCACCGCCCTCGAGCCCACCACCGTCCTCCCTGCTAGGCCTGTGGTGGTGTTCTGCCTCAACCCCCACCCTGACCAAATAAAGACTCTGACGGCCAGCCGGGTTCAGAGGGTTCGTGTTTTGGACACTGTAACTTATCTGGAGGGGAGGCAGGACCTGGGCTGTAGGTATCGCCGAGGAGGTAGGTAAATGAGGAGTGGAGACGCGATGCCATCTGGAGGAGAGCATTAGGCGCTCCGTGGGGCTCCTATCTATTCCATTCATTAGCATGCTCGTACGGTACGATCCCGACCTATCACAGACGTCCCCTTCCTGTACAATGCTATCCATCGCACGTCGCACCGCGAATTAGCAACACAGCATCTGCTGCTGCCGAGGCATAAACACAAACACAGCAATATGGGGAAGTACACGGAGAGAGGAAACAAAGTCAGTCACTTTTGTTGACTCAAATATCTGGTTTCCAGACTTTTCCTTTAGGGATGGGGTCTGTTCTGGAAATGGTTATTTTTCGAAATGTGGCAGGCAGTGATAAAGGTTCAGACATTATTGTTATTATACGTCTATGATTTATACCATTGTGATAGTTGTTTTACCCTCGCTGTAAATTATAAAAATCAGAGTGATTTAACCATTGCATTCAATCAAAAGTAGAGCGAGTCATGACAGGCTGCGCTTAACTGCTTTGCAGAAAATGTAATACCCATATTGCATAAAAACGTTCTTTAAAAAAATAAGAGAAAGAAAAATATGAAACTCTTTTCAGTTTGATTATCTATGCAGGAACCTTAGAGCTGGTTGTGATTCCATCCAGACTCACCCCCCCCCTCCCCATCCCCCATAATAACGTGACCAGGCTCTTCAGAGTTACTTTTATGACTTGCGTGCTGTAAATTAAACATCGCTCTGGCTTCCCTTGTGTGCCACTTCATGTCAGAATAGAGTGGAGGACGTATAGCGTGGCCTGATGCTCTCCTCACACACAGCCCAATGGGCCGCTGATCCGCTGCCTCGAGCCGTACCCTAGGAGCCACCGTGTGCTCTGACTTTCTCAAACTCCCTCGGTGACTCTGAGCTCATTTGGTTGTACAAGTGCTCACGGTTACACCAGAGAGTAGGGACACAGGATATTTCCATATCCCTGACAGTTGTTATTTTAATTACACTGAACTGCTTGACTTTAAAATAACAACAACACATTCTTACGGGGGATTTGCATGTTTTTATTCCGCCTAAGCCCATTGTGACAAAGGGGTGTTTGGTTGCAGCGCTCCGTCACTCAGCCCCTCTGAGGGAAGATAACCTACATAGCATCGTCAAACAATCAAAGGTAAACCACATTTATAAAGAACTTAAAGAAGGTATTTTGGTTCAAACTCTGGAAGACTCCAAACATTCCTTTATCCTTTGTAACTTGTATTCCCGACCTAACCCTAACACTTCAATGAACTCATATCACATTTGTTCTCCCACCTAGCCCCAGCCCCGCTTCAAATAAACTTACTGCACCACCCCCCCCCCCCACACACACACACACTGAATTAAGTTATCTTGCATCCGCCTTAATGCTCGACCCCAATTATTCCTGATTAAATCAAAATAAACAGTAGAATCATAATGGGGAATCTTCCCGTGAGTCAAAATGCAAACAGAAAGCCAACAACGCATCAGATTAACTGAGGTGATTCGGCCCATAGGAGGAGGGAGGGAGTGGGGGAGGGGTAGCAGATGCTTGCTGTCTTCCCAGGCCTAATGCTGAAAAACATCATGTCACCCAACGTGTGTCAGCAGCCGGGCTGAAGCGTGCGGACCAGTACCGTGGCTTAAACTCCATCTGCAGGTACCAAAAGGAGAGGGTTACGTTCACCGGGAATTTGGGAGTTTCCAAGCCCCCTCCTCAGATGTGTGGGGTAATGTTGTGTGTCATGCAGTCCTATGGTGAGGGATCAACCAGCAACTGAAACTGGACCAGGTTGCGGTTGTCTGTAAAGTACAGACATCCTTTTGTCCTCGCTCCCGGTTAACAACGTCTGCTGAGATACTCTGGACCCACGCACACGGAAGGTGCACCATGGATGTGCAAGTGGACACACACAGACACACACACACACACACACTTACCCCCAGACACACACACACACATCAATGTGATCCATTAATAAAATTTGGTCTACATGCATCTTTCATATTCATCTTTGGTACGAGTGTTGAAACACTCCAGAGCTTGAGTGAGAGAAATAGAAAGAAAGAAAGAAAGAAAGAAAGAAAGAAAGAAAGAAAGAAAGAAAGAAAGAAAGAAAGAAAGAAAGAAAGAAAGAAAGAAAGAAAGAAAGAAGAAAGAAAGAAGAAAGAAAGAAAGAAAGAAAGAAAGAACTTAGTACAAACATAGTCTGCGTCTCCCTCAGGCCCTCGCTGCTCAGCAGTGGGCAGTGAAGAGCTCATTATGAGCCCATGATTATGGCATGTCTCTGAAACCTGAAGACACATAATGTAATTGCTCTCCAGAATTCTGTTTTCATGCTGATTCTTCTCTCCCGGTAGACTGGTAGGCCCACACCGATGGTATTAAGAATAAATTAAAAAAACACACCTATGGCTTTTAATTTGTCCCCGGAATGATGGAGCTGCATCCGGGTGTAATGGCCAGGAGTAGCGGTGTATGCAGGGGCATTCCTGGCTATAATAAGCATATAATTGTTTTACGCCCACAGATGGACCCTAGGGCTTCTGATACTTAGTTGGAAGAAAATCAATCAACATTACCAATCCAAAACCTTTGCAGTTAGCTTTTCCTTTTTTTGCTTTCAAACTTTGCAAATGTCAGCCGATGTCATCAAGTTTTTCTCCAAAAGAAGAAAATACCAGCTTCTTATGATAGGCAAACTGT
Source organism: Gadus morhua (assembly GCF_902167405.1). Classification (NCBI taxonomy): domain Eukaryota; kingdom Metazoa; phylum Chordata; class Actinopteri; order Gadiformes; family Gadidae; genus Gadus; species Gadus morhua. The sequence goes on along the minus strand of NC_044048.1, from coordinate 18,496,354 downwards.
TTTCACAAACAAATCCATTCCATCCAATATATTGCAAACATAGCATGGTATACTTTATCAGGGGCATATTCGTATCTGTTCATCTAATGGACAATAGCTTATCTTGATCATTTCCCATTAACCCATACCTGTGATATACTTATCTGACAGCCTACTAGAAGTCGTTTTTATATGGCATAGCTCCAACAAAAAAACTAGATTTTCATGTTCAGGATAATATCAAAGTAGATATTTGAAGTGAAATGTCGGAAGAAATATTTCCTCATTAAAGACACCGTTTGTGCCACACTCCCTCCGCCGGTGCGCAGGTGGCTGCGAACCTGTTTTTTTACGGGGAGGGTGAATACCTCACCTCACACCCGAGAAGCCGCGTCAATGTCAACAGTACTTAATTGGTTGGACACGGCACTTAACTGGGAATTCCTGCATTAAAAAATTGGGCAATAAGAGAGACTCAACAGAAGACCACGGGCAGACTTGAGCGCACACGGCACGGATCCTCTTCCCTCCTCCCCCTTCACTCCATCTCTCAAGCTTTCTCGACCCCCTCTCTCTCTCTCTCTCTCTCTCTCTCTCTCTCTCTCTCTCTCTCTCTCTCTCTCTCTCTCTCTCTCTCTCTCTCTCTCTCTCTCTCTCTCTCTCTCTCTCTCTCTCTCTCTCTCTCTCTCTCTCTCTCTCTCTCTCTCTCTCTCTCTCTCTCTCTCTCTCTCTCTCTCATACACACTCCCTCTCCCTCTCACTCTCTCTCTCTCCCACTCCCTCTCTCTCACACTGCCTTTCTTGAATTGACATTGGTCGGGGTCGAACATGACTACAGAGGAGAGTTCCTTGGCTGCTGCACGTTTCACGGACCATCTTCAAATCCTACAGATCACTTGAAACTTAAAAAGCAGGCAAGAAAAGCTAAAAGGACCGCGAATATCTAACGGGAGTAACACGGATTCTTCTTTTTTTGTGCACACTCTCTCGAGCAACCCCGTGTGCTTTTCGTGCTCTCCGTCGCATAGTAGCCGCTGGTGAACTATTAGCGTCCTAGTACAGTTAAAGCAACATGTATGTGCACGCTATGATCCACCTTGGATTGGTCGCTTTCTGCTGGCTCTCTTGTGCTCGAGCTTCAGGAAGTAAAACCTCTCAAGGTAAGTTTAAAGTTTTTCTTGTTAAAAAACATTGCTCATGTCACCGTTTTTTTTTAAATGTTATCAACAAATAAATTCAAACTATAAAAACACATACATAATTACAACTTCACACAATGCTAAAATATAGTGTTATAAGATTGGCAATTTTTTTCAAAACAGATTGTTATTTTAATCATGTGAAATATAAAATAAATGTAATTGGTATCATAATCCTTTTAATATTAAACTACAATGAGACAAACTGTTCTACAAATGTGAATAACGTTAGCCCTGAAATGGAAAGTCCTATAGTTGGGTGTAGTGGTAGCATCAGGGGTATTTGTCACCACCAAGACAAGTATTTGACACCGGTCTGTAACACACACGGAGCCCTCTCAGTACTTGCTAAGTCAGAGACACCGCAGGACAAATAGGCCTACTGTCTTGCTGAATGGTTGCCCACTTGTCTTATGAGAAATCCGATTGACCACCACTGACCAGACACGGAAAATCTAATTCAAGAAAAGTGGCACCCACACATGACATGACAGTTGGCCGAGTCAATTTCTTTATTTATTAATTTCTCTTTCTCTAGAAGAGGCAGGGAAAATAATTCAAAGCATACAACCCCAACTTGCGTTTTGTGTACAAGTTAAGTAGGTTTTGGTGTGTGATGTTAAACACACAAAAAGAAATCCCATTGGCTGTCGACAGAGCAAAAGGAGAAAGGGAATGGGTGACTATTTTGCATCCTGGGTGGTCTTCCTCCACTTGTGGGAAAACTCAATATTTACATGTTGCAATTACAACCACTTTTCCCCCTTCCTTAATGTTGTGCAATACTGATTGCATATTTCAGTGTAGCCGCAGTATACCAGCGTTGGACAGCATGCATGCACCTGTTTTTAGGCTTGACAACTTGGTTGTCCTCCACAGCCAGTACAAACTTTACCAATCTCCCATTCTCTGTATTAATCCACGCAGGACAGCACAGCTTGTCAGCTCGGTGGTAGGGTTAGGGTTGGTTGAAAAATACACAAATGACAAAGAGAGTGGGTAGTGAGGTCGGGGGATATGTAGAGAGAGAAAGAGGAAGAAAGAAAGCTGGAAGGGAAGAAGGAGAACAATGAATAAAAAACGCAAACGCAAAATTCTTCAGATCCATATTTATTTAGCGTGGCTGCGTCTGACAACCGTTGTCCTTGCGTATCCTGGCTATCAGCAAGAGGCACACAGCAGAGCACTTGTGTGGTTTTGTCTCATCAGCCCTCGGTCGTTAAGAGAGAATCACACGCTGGAATCACAAGAGGATTTGAAGGATGTGGTGGAGGGAATGACAATTAAAGGAAAAATGAAGAGTGTGTGTGGGCAGAGCGCCGAGAGAAGGCCCTCAGACGACGGCGCGAGAACACACGCATACACATGACTCGCTGAGCCCCGCCGCGAGAAGCGAGGGGAAGGGAGAGTGTGCGGCGCTGAAGACGTCATTCATGGCAAATCACTTTTCTCTCTTTTCTTCTTCGTCTCCGAACCGATTTGGGACGGTGCTCTGCTGTAACGTGGTGGCACCACGGCAACGGCTGGTGTTGGGGCAGACACTCCACAGAGGCTGGCTGTGTTGGTGTAACCTCTGCCCCGGGACCTGGGGGTCTGGGGGGTATTGGGCTCTTGGGGAGAGCTCTGAGCCGCCAGAGAGGGGTGTAGTGTGGTGTGAAGGCCCGGCTCCCCTTTGCACGCACCCACTTCTGTGGGAACTGCAGCTCGCTCGGGCGAAAGGAGGGCCCCCCCCCCCCCCTGAGAAGAAGGGGAGGCTGACCTGGAGATACCAGCCCTCTACAAAGAGTAGGATGGAAGGGTAGACCCCTGCCATCCTCCTCCTCTGTCTCTTCCTCCCCCACCTCTACCTCCCCCCCCACCTCCTCTTCCTCCTCAACCACCTCCTCTTTCTCCACCACTCAACCCCATCCTCCTCCTTCTACTCCACCCCAACCCATCCTCCTACTCCTCCTCAACCAACTCCTCCTCGTCCCCCAACTCCTCTTCCTCCAGCCTCTCCTCCCCTTCTGACTCCACTGTCCCAATCCTCCTACTCATCCTGAACCCCCCCTTCTCCTCTTCCTCCTACATGACCCCCCATCCTCCTACTCCTCCTCATCCACCTCCTCCTCCCCAATCCCCGCTTGCTCCTCCTCCACCACCTTCTCCTTCTCCACTACCCAACCCAATCATCCTCCTCCACCACAACCCATCCTCCTACTCCTCCTCACCCGCCTCCTCCTCCCCCCACCTCCTCTGCCTCCTCTACCACCCTCTCCTTCTCCTTCTCCTCCACCACACCTCTTCCTACTCCTTCTCATCCACCTCCTCCTTCTTCAATTCCACTTTCAGCTCCTCCATTCTCCACCAGCACATTATCCTGCTCCACCACAAGCACCTCCTCCTCCTCAACCGCCTCCACCACCCCTATCCTTCTCCTCCTGCAGCAACGCCACCTCCTCCTCCATCAACTCCACCTCCTCCAACACTACTATTCTCCTCCCCCTCCCCCTCCTCCTCCTCCCCCTCCTCCTCCTCCTCCTCCTCCTCCTCCTCCTCTACCAACCCACCCGCCTCCGCCTCTTTTCCCTTTTCCCATTGCTCACTTAGCCCCTTTTCCTTGTTTTTTTCTTCTTCTACTTCTTCTCCTTCTCCAACAAACATTGCTTTGTCTGCATTGTCTGCGCTCCCCTTTTCCCTTCTCACGTATAGAAACCGCCGGGCCTTTTACCCTGTCAGGGCCGCGCATTGGCTTCATTACTTCAACTTTGTCCCATCAGCCAATTTTCTATAAGACAAAGGCATCGCCTACTCTCCCTCCCCTGCCACTTACCGCCTGCCCCAGACGCTTCCTTCACTTCCACGTGATTATGCTGTTGTGTGTATGATGTTTGTGTTTGTGTGTTTGTGTGCTTCTGTGTGTTAGTGTGTGTGTGCTTCTGTGTGTGTTAGTGTGTGTGCGCTTCTGTGTGTGTTAGTGTGTGTGTGCTTCTGTGTGTGTGTTATTGTGTGTGTGTGTGTGTGTGTCTGCGGAGCCTGTGTGTGTGCTTATGTGCGTGAGTGTGTGTCTAATCGTCTATTTATTCATGAAGGCACATGCATGGCCACATTTACATTTGTGAATGTGTTAAAGAGTGTGCATGTCTGTTTGTGTGTGTATGTGTTTGTGTGTGTATGTGTGTTTTGTTAGAACATTTGGACAGTTCCCTAAAAACCTAATTTGACACAGAAAGGACAAACTATTTGGTTTTTGTTTGTTTGCGCGGCGTCTATTCATGGCTGAACCATCTCTGCCTCAGCCTCCCTGTTGGCCCGCCGCTGTGAACATGCGGCATGAGAGAGGCTCCTGCCGAGCGCCCCGGGCCCCGGGGCCCCACGTTCCTCTCACCCAGCGGTGGGGTGCGGGATCCTGCAGGCTGCCGCCGCCGCCGTAGCGCTCTGACAACACTTTGCCATACGTCTATCATCGCCTCCTCTGTCTCCGTATT
>NC_044048.1:18456709-18486709 GCF_902167405.1 Gadus morhua | reverse complement strand
TCAAAACCCTTTTTTTATTTTTTTTGTGTGTGTTTGGAAGGAGGGTGTTGGGTGAGTCTCCTTCCTTGCAGCAGTTAATAAACATGAAACAGGTTCAGGCTCCAGTGATAATTATGCAATGACCATCTCCCCTGTGGCAATATTGTCCATTGATCTGTCACTATGATTTATCTGCAGCGGATTCGTTGCGTCCACACGTAGGTCACGTATCGGAATACAATATTAGAGTGGTGCGTTGCTGTGGGGCTAAAGCTGCCTAGTTCACCCAATTCACCGTCTGACGAATCCTGCATCCTGAGTCAATACTAACTTAGAAATGTGTCCCAGAATCTTGCTATGCATTTAAAGTGTTCCTTCATATAGGCTGGATTTTTAAGTCTAGAAACTCCGGGTTCCAGCGACTCTGCCATTAAGTCGGTCCCCGTATTGTTCTTGGCTATTCTTCTCCCCAAGCAATTATCCTGACCAAAGCCCTACCCTCCCCCGCCGCAGCCCTAACTATAGTGTAAGTGTTGTGCTTAAATGGATAATTACAATACTTGTTCCCTTGTAATTACACACAGTAACACAAACACAGTGATCCCAGGAACACCTTTTTAAGGTCTTGAACTCACCACCCTTCCTCTGGCGCTGCAACGACCGTGTAATAAAAACAGCGTGGGATTTATCGTGCTTATTTTCACTCGTATGCGGAGCGACACCGCTCGAGGATCGTCAGACACCTTTTTTTTGGCCGCTCTAAAACATACGGGTAAACACTGCCGCCGGGGCTGCGTCGGTGACTGCTAATACGTCCCGACTTCAAAGGGGGCCGCGCTAAAGGTGGACCCTATGGGTGTCCCAGCCTCACTCGGGCTATTTCGGTATCTGAAGGAAGGCCGACGTCTCTGGACGGCATGCTTCGGGGGGGCGCGAGCAAACAGCCGAGGGTCCCGCCAGGCAGAGTCAACATCGCCCTGTGTTTGAACTACACACCGTGGGTCCTGCAACGCTCACACACACACACACACACACACACACACACACACACACACACACACACACACACACACACACACACACACACACACACACACACACACACACACACACACACACACACACACACACTCAAACACACACACACACACACACACACACACACTCATCTTGAGCGGCCCTATTCCTGGCCGACTCCCCCTCGCCGGCACCACCTCCACCGCCGCTCTTTCCTTCAAGCGGCCCAGCTAAAGACGCCGCTTATCCCGGGGCCGTGCCAGAAATCAGAGAGGAAAAAGCACATGTGACCAGGTCTCACCTCCGTGGCTATTAGCACCCTAGGTGGGCGCTCTCTGTCGCATGGGAGGACCGCTGCAGAACACCTAGAAAAGGTTTAATCTTCTGCAGGGACTGATGGGCTTCTGGTCTGGAGGGCATATCCTTGATAATTACCTATCCTTGATAGGGCCAAGGGCCAATCATATAAAGTAATGATAACATATTGGGTGTTTTTTGCGTAGTTAAGCTGGTGGAGAGGTCTGGGGTCAGTTTGGGACATTCTTCCTCTTGATACCTGGTATATATTCCCAATGTTATGAATTCCTTAGTAATGAACCCGATCAGATATAGCAGATGGTTTTGAATGCACTTCAAGTGGTCCTTGAAACACATTAAAAGCTGAAATGTCAACGGCCATATTTCTTGTTGAACCCATAGATATCCTAAATCCGTTATTAAAATAGGAAAGAAATTGTGAAATGTTATCCATACATTATATTCCTATAATATCAGAACTACATTCAAGGAAAAGGAAATGTGGTTCTTCATGAAACTGATATGCCAATTTCCCGAGAATATCTTAGCTCAGTATCATGCAGATGTCAGTGGGTTCACGCACTGACTCATGCCATTTGTGGCATTCATTTTCTGAAGTGCCTGAACCCAAAGCAAAAGGTTTCAACAGCGATAGCCAGAACGACACTCTCCCTGAAGGAAGTTGTTAAAATGGCTGAGCATTTCCCAACATCCCCCTTTCTTCTTTCTGGTTCTTGTACTTTTCACTTTGTTTATTCATCCTGGTCTGAGAGCACTGGCTTCGACTTCTGCTGCCTAAACTTGTTGCTCACTACTTTGATACATCAACACAAAAGAATGAAGGAAACAAAGCGTGAAAAAAACACGCTTTTCATCTTGGGCATGAGTCAATTACCAGGCCAGCATTACTGAATGCATTTGGCTTTTTTCTCTCCTCCAGGATCCAGAAGAATGTCCTCTGCACTGCACCGTAGAACAGATCGATTCTGACATGTTTATTTTCACGCCAAAGGCTTTCAGGATTAAGAATAAGACCAAGTGAAGCTCAGCTGCACATGTGTGTGAAGGTGAACACTGAATGGGTGGCTGTTTAGGCTCTGTCGTCACTGTGTATAAACCAGGATCTTTGGCTGGATTTATTAGAATTTGTTGTGGAAGTTCTGTTAACACGCACAGCAGCAAACATTACTTTGTGATTTTGTGTCATTCTTTTTGACCTTGATTGCCCTAGCTTGTCTTTATGGCAAATCCAAGCTGAACTATTGCTCTCCCTGAATCATTCTAAAAGGGAAAGCGTAGGCCTGTATTGCTCCCTGTCAAGCATATGATCTTGAGAGATATACAGCCGTGTATAAAATAGGCCAATAACTCTGTTGACAGACATATTTGAATAAGCTTTGCTCCTGTTGGAAAATGTATTGCTTTTTAAGGGAGTTTAAATTGCTTTTCCTGTGAATGAGGTCATCGTTTTTTGGTAAGGCTTCAATCTTGAATCTGCATTTGGCTGCTGCACATAGGGAGGGAGATATTACAATGAGTGGAAGACATGACATGCAAGTCATTGTTTTAAATTGAGTTTCAGAATAAGACCTTGCAAGCATTTTCATTTTTGCAACGCTGTCTGTATGAAAAGATATGCAAGTAAAATGAAATCAATCGATGCACCAGATAGGGACATTAATAAAAGAAGGAGTGTAATGCTAAGAGAGTCTATTTTTAAATGAATATTAAACACCTCAGAGCCTTCGAACCACAGCAGCTGACAATGCCATTGATGTTTTGTTATGATTAATTCAACCACTATTGAAAAACTCTTATTGCAATAGCCTTTCCTGCTCTTATCCTGGAAGACAATCAGTGAGGGGGAAAGGCGGTCTGCCAGCCCGGCCCAGGAGAATAGTCATTGTTCCCCTGGAATCAAAATCAATACGGGGCCCGGGAAGCTCCTAGAATCCTAAATTGCTTTCAGGGAGCAGGAGAGATGCCAAGGTGTTACCTGGTTCAAAACCTATACCCTGGCTGCCACGAAATGAACTAAAAGTACAGCCTGCTTTGCTGGGAAAAGGTGTAGTGTCATCTTGGACAAGCTAATTGTCCAAATTACATTTCTTCATTTGGCAGAGGAACTCTCCAGAGCGACCTGCGATTGGATGAAGAGTTGATCCTTGTGGAAGAACCTGAGTGAATCAGATCTACTTGATGAGGGGTGTTAGATACAGGCTGGCAGCTTGTTTCACTGCTGAGGAAGTCCCTGGGTGAATGTACGCCTGGGCTGCCCTCGCTTGTGGAAAGAACACGGATGGAGAGAGCCAGGCAAGAAAGGAGTTTGGATTCGGATGCCACTTCCATCTTACACCGTCACTCGATGCAATCATTTGCCGAGCACAAGGGCGCTGCTCGATAACGCATATTGTTTGTTAGCAATCTCTGCTGTGTAATGAACGTAGGCGACCTTGTAATGGAACTTTGGAGTGTCTTAGTGGCCCTGCCCCCTGGTCTGCTAACCAGGGACGACAGCACGACCAGCGTGTGGATCAGGTTCGCCGTTACATCTACATGTAAATGGGGCTACTCCTACACAGAAGACCCAGTCCTCTGTCTTCAGAGACGGGGGCACAGATAAGGCTGATGAGGCTGGGCTCGGGGCAAGCAAACCCGAGGCAGACCCCCTCCCTCGTGCCCCCCCCCCCCCCGGCCCCCTGTAGGGACCCTGTGATAAGAGTTGATATGAGAAGCTATGTAAGCCGTGTGCTAAGCTGCCTTTCCCCTGTGCACAGGGGGACGGGGGGACGGGGGACTGGAAGAGGGCAGGGGGTCCGGCTGGGGTGGGGGGGGGGGGGGGGGGGGGGGGGGGGTAATCCCAAACACCTGGTCTAGCTAACTGCGGATATGGTGGGATCAAGAAGCCCCAAATCTGATCCTTCTCCTCCTCCTCACAGTTCTTGTCAGATGCATTTCCATACTTTTCGCCACGTTCGATCAGTTCAGCCTAGTGGGGACTTCAGCGCTCTGGGTGTGATCGGGAACCTTCGATGGGGAGTTTGAAGGCTGGATTAATAGATTATTGTCGGTGTTGTGACTCAACATTTTTTTTAGTAATACATCTCTTCCACAGTTTTCTTTCGTTCGATATAAACATCTTGATATTTAAGAGGAATGGACAGACTACCCCCCCCCTTCCTCAGCTGAAAGGTCAGCCCAATCAATAACCGACCACTAGCACATATGTCCATTGCTTTCACAGCTGCTGCCCTGCTTACATTTACCTCTACATTTAGCAGATTATTTTATCCGACGCGATTTACATAACTACATTTGTCAGAAGAAAGAGACACAAAAAAATATGGCTGTCAGTAAGGACGTTCAAAGAACCAAGTGTCAAGCATTAACAATTGTTAGGTTAACCCATTCCCCGTATACAACAAAGATTGCTAGGAAAAGATGCCACACAATCCTAAGTACTATCTTCGAGTGCAAGGACGTACAGCATACAATAAGTGCGTACATTAAGTGCCAGGACGTACAATATACAATAAGGGCGTAGGAGGGGTGTTTACCGTGTTCTGGAGTTGTCACCTAGTGGTTAATATGATGAGCTTAGATGTTGATCTAAAAATACCAGCATATCTTTCTCTATGCTGTTCAGTTCAATCAAAATCCAATGAATCACTTTCTGTCTTCAAGCATATCCACAACATCCTAATTGTGTACGTGTATGTGTTACTCTGACTTGCATACAAACAATGTGTCTATATGATGCTGTATTGCGTGTGCTGTGCTCTGTGTCCAACTCTGTGTTCTGGATGCTCCATTAAGTCTTCTCTCCTCTCTCTCCTAGATGTAGATGAGTGTGCGGAGGCGCTGGACAACTGCAGCATCGACGCCATCTGCCAGAACACCCTCAAGTCATACAAATGTATCTGCAAGTCAGGATACAAGGGCGACGGCAAGCACTGTGAAGGTAACCCCCCCCGGAACGAGGCAAGCGCTATCTCACCTGGATGGTGAGCGAATGTGTTGTCTATGGATGAGCACGAGGAGCGGGATTCAGCACAGAGAGGGGAGCACTCTGTTCTCGCTGATGGCCTCTGTCCTAATGTATGCCTCTTGGCCACCCGATATGCATGATAAAGAGATTGTATCACACTTATCATGTATCATTAGGTGTGCTGTGTGTGTGTGTGTGTGTGTGTGTGTGTGTGTGTGTTTGTGCGTGCGTGAGGGCTTTTGAGTGTGTGCGTGTGTGCATGTGTGTGCGTGAGTGAGTGTGTGCGTGTGTGACAAACTGAGCGAAGGGGGAAAGAGCCAGGTGCAGATTGCTCCAGGATGGTGTGAAGCAATACATTTTCTTCACTTGTTAGAGAAAGGGAATTAAGATGGTGGATGAAAAGGTAGTAGAAAGTGTGTGTGTGTGTGCCAAAAGGTCTGGGATGCTTCCACAGCCGCAGGCTGCCAGATTTACTACACGCACATTTTCTAACGTTTTTTCCCTTAAAAAGGTTTTATGTCCTAAAGTAATATTCCAAAACCTCAAAATGTCAGGTTGTCTCTTTCCCTCCTCCTAACTATTGTATTATTTTTTAATTAACTCAGCTGTGTATTTTCTAAGGCTTCCTGCCGGGAAGTTATAAAAGTTAGCTTTATTCAATTTAATTCGTAAAAAAATATGCTACGCTGCAGATTGGATTACCGGTGAATTGATGGGAACAGTAAGATGTCTGCAAAAAGTGTTCTTAGGTCCGTTTAGTAGGAGACAGAGTGCTGAGGGCAAACAGCGAACGCTAACTCAGTTTAAACAAGTGTAGTAAGCCCTGTTCGTTTTGCTTTCTTTTACAGTTGGATCCAAGTTTGGATAATATTAGATAAACAAACGTAAAGGCTATGCTAGGTAAAACGATTAGAATTTAGCAGGTCTGGTTGGTGGAAGAGGATTTTTACATTTCTATACTTTGCCAAAAGCGCTTGTTGCTTTAGACAAGTTCATGAAAATAAGAAATGTACTCTGTGTAGAATATGTATACATTTCTTAACAGTGGTTTATTCCTAGTTTTTTTTTTATCACTAAAACCAGCTAAAATTTGATTGTAAATATTTATCCCTTCAGTGAGATTTCATGAAGGCAGGGTTAATTACCCTGAATGATGTGCAACCAATGGTGCGCAAACAACACAATTCTGCTGCCCTCGTATTTACAAAGACCGCAATCGCACCGCTTGATGTTACGAGCCGTCTTGTTTCCCGAAGCTAATCGCCTGTCAGCTTTTAGATGCTGTTCTTTTCTTCTCTTTTCTTAATGGTTTGCCCGGGCTTAACCTCCTCTGGAGGAGCTCCTGGCGACCGCTGGCCCAGGCCCTGCGTGGTCTTCATGACCACAGCAGATTGGGCCTCCGCTGGCTGAGCCTCAAGGAGTACACAACGGTGTAAATGTCGTGCTACACCAAAAATGTTGCATTGAATCATGTTTTTGTAAACATGATTCAAAATATTGTACATTTGTCATTTAAAAAAGCTTATATTTAATGTATTCTAATTACTTAACTTATTAACTTATATTTAACGATAACATTTAGACAGAATCACATTTAGAGAGGGACTCAAGAGGCCTAGTTAGCAGATCTGGCCTGTCTCTGGATATCAGATTGAGGTGTGGAGTGAGATGTGTGTGTGCCACAGCACTCCCAGAGAGCTAGAGGGCAGAGGGTTAGTGTCGGTCCCATGCTGCCGTCTGAAGCTAGTTCCAGCCTGAAGCCAGGCTGGGGCCCTGGGATCATTAGCAGCTAATGGACCCATACGAGTGGAGCTGAGTGGAGAGGCTGCTGTGCTGCTGTGTTCTGGCCTCTGCCTTGGTCACTTGGGTACGGCACACAATCAGCTGTCCTGCATTCAGAGTGCCTTGAAACGTTGTGACCACTCTGTCCTGCACCCCTTCCACCACCATGGAACACCATTAATAATATAAAGAAATGAAAGGTCTCTCCTCGCCCTCACCACTCTCTCTCTCTCTCTCTCTCTCTCTCTCTCTCTCTCTCTCTCTCTCTCTCTCTCTCTCTCTCTCTCTCTCTCTCTCTCTCTCTCTGCTGCAGATTTAGATGAATGTGCCACAGAGTACAACGGAGGCTGTGTCCATGACTGCATCAACATCCCGGGGAACTACAGATGTACGTGTTATGACGGCTTCCGTCTGGCCCACGACGGACACAACTGCCTAGGTACGTGTGTTATGTAATGTAATGTCTGTTTACAATGCCAACTTGTTCAAGTGTGTTCCTATCCCTGCGCTTTATGAAACACTGACCTCCTCTCTAACCCCATTTAGCTGCCAAAACGCTGAGGCTTTGGTTCCCAGAGACTGTAGTGGGCCATCTTGCTCTCAACCTGACATAATACATTGCGCGGCATTCCTTCTGTTTCTCTGACGGTTGGGTTGTCACATCATGGCAGGTCATTTAGGTTCCAGTGGGACAGTTAGGAGTTTGAACTTTGAACCTTGGTTTGCTATGCTAGCCATAAGCTATCCCTCTTTTAACACAACGCCAATAAGGGATTCACTTATGAAGAGCTTGACCCTGTGCTTGGAGCTGTCGGGGAGCCGTCAAAGAAGCAGACTTTCCCATGGTTTAATGTTTCACCGATGTGCCATTCACTTCGGCCTCGCCGAGCGCACCATACACTTAAAACGGATCTCCGATGAAGAGAAAAACACTGCTCCCACCTCCTCTTACGGGCCGCTCAACGCCGTCTTTCCTCTCCTGCTCTATCCCCCGCTGTCCCTTTCGGTGAAATCTACCTTTATTATGTTTGGTTGACCCCCAACCCCCCCTCCCCCACACACACACACTCCCTCTATAAAGTCACACCCCTCTGGGTTAAAACCTGTTGAGTGACATCTTAAAACTAGCTTTAGTTTTACCAGCCTTTGTGAAAAAATATTTTGCCACTTTGGCCCTGTTTATCTCTATCCCTCCATTAGGTTTATCTTTTATCTCTATCTTTCCTTTGCTTTCTTCTTCGGTCTTTTCTCTCTCTCTCTCTCTCTCTCTCTCTCTCTCTCTCTCTCTCTCTCTCTCTCTCTCTCTCTCTCTCTTCTCTTCTCTCTCTCTCTCTCTCTCTCTCTCTCTCTTCTCTCTCTCTCTCTCTCTCTCTCTCTCTCTCTCTCTCTCTCTCTCTCTCTCTCTCTCTCTCTCTCTCTCTCTCTCTCTCTCTCTCTCTCTCTCTCTCTGTGTGTCTGTCTCTGTCTCCCTCTGTCTTTGTCTATGTCTCTGGCTCTCTCTCTCATACAAACACACAATCCCGGTCCATACAAGTACGGATGGGGCTATTTTCCGAGCCATTAAGAAAGCCGATTTAAGTTGAATGTGGATAATTTGCTCTGCTATGGATGAGATGGCTCGCATGCAGGTGTGTAATTGAGGTATCTGGCCTTGTGTGGCTGCTGTGGCATTAGACAACAAAGCATCTATCAATCTCTTTGATTGTTCTTTATTTTTGTTGTAACCAAAGACCCACACACACGCACACACACACACACACACACACACACACACACACACACACACACACACACACACACACACACACACACACACACACACACACACACACACACACACACCGGCTTCTATATAAATAGATTCTTCAACCATTATTCCTGATAGGTTAAATAGCCGCGCTCCTTTCAAAAGTCGCTCAGAAGGGAAAGTCCTCTTGAGACTCTTTTTTCGTGGAGGGGTTGAATTGGAGTCTTAATTCTCTCCCTGCTCCAGTCGGCTAAATAAATAATCCTCACCACAAAGAGGCGAGCGGAGGGGAGTCCTCCTGCAGAGGGTTCATGTTAAGACCCCGGGCTTCCGCTTCCAGGTTTAAGCTCCTTCAGCCCTTGAGAACCGTTTAGTCCCCCTGACCCCCGAGGCTAACGAGGGGAGCTAAGTGTAGTCCAGGCTAGGCTAGGCCCATCACAGCTCACACATGGGTCCAATAGCCACCTTAGGACCAAGCATGCGCCCGATCACAGTGGGAAGCGGCAGTATTTGCAGACTTTATAGTTCTTGGTTGTATTTTCTCCCCCCGAGCTGTTTTTGTAAATAAATAGTCCTTTCTGGTTTATTATTCCATATTCATGATATTCACCATATTTTGTCTGTCATCTCGCTACCCCCGGCGTCCGTTTGTTTCGTAACCGTCAATCCCGTTTGACCCTCAGTGGAAAATAATTTCCTGAGCAACAGCGAGGCTGCGCTAACAAGGGGCTCCCACTCCCCGCGACGCCCGCTCCACATGAATCCACTGTAGTCTGATGATTCAGGATAATGCCGGCGCTTGGCGGTGCTTGGCAGCTATGGCGGCGGTGACGGCGATGTCGGGCGACAGAGCGTGAAGCAAGAGTGGCGCCCACCTCGCTGAGGAAGGCGTCAGTGTGTTCCCCCCCCCGTTATGCTAGGCCCCGGGATCGCACAGAGATGTCAGCAATCACCAAGGTGGAAAGAGTGCGATGTTACAGTACACTGGGTCCGCCTGTGCGGAGTGAAATGTCACTCACTGTATAATTCACCTCCTGGCGAGAGTCATTGTGGTCTCTGAGAGAGAGAGAGAGAGAGAGAGAGAGAGAGAGAGAGAGAGAGAGAGAGAGAGAGAGAGAGAGAGAGAGACACATTGGAGGAAATGCAGCGAGGCAATGAAATCTTTCAGTAATGAAGGATGGATCAAACTTAATTGTTGCAACTCTTTCATGACGGTGTTCAAGAAATAGTTATTTCACAATTGTTTCCATTTTCAAGTCTCTATGAAAATTCAATGTTTGTTTAATCCAAAACACACATCCTCTTGAACAATGGGTAGCAGATGTATGGAAAGTGGCCTGTTTGAGTCCTACTATAGAACCGGCAGCGTGGCGGCATTCACAACTCACAGTATATACGAGTTGTGTTTTAAGATCCTTAAGAAAAGGCTACATTTCTGGCTCTCACAGAGGTGATTCATTAGCAGCGCTCAAGTGGTCGGTTTGGTGCCAAATATCATTAGCATCTGTACAAACACCACCGCATGGATTTCAAACCACAAATCTTTCTTTAACCTTTCGGCCCGCACCTGGAAAATTACCACCGATCCTATTCCTGGGGTCGAGGCTGCCGGGAAGATGACAGCCCAATGGATGCATGTCGGTAGAATGCATCCAGCAGACTTTCCCCCCAAAATATAAAAAAGCATCACCTCTCTAAGGTCCGGCCGACCGCTGTAATAACAACAGCGGCTCGTTCAGGGGAAACCGAGTGTGTTTAGTTTTTGTTACAGGGTGATATGCCTGCGACGCATGCGGGCTGGCGGACCTCTGCGCCTGCTGGGATCACACCACCTTGCCGGTTTAATTGCATTGTCCAGCTCTTCATTAGCCCTTGTGCTTTTTCAGCTCCCAAAATGTGACCCTCATGTTGGGCGGGGGTGGTGGTGGCAATCTGTGCCTCAACACCGAATCGCAGCTCGGAGGGTTGTGTTCCGTTTTTGAGTCCTATTGACCAACAATGATTTGATTTGTATTGATTCAGTGGGGCTCAATTCCCTGCACAATCTATAGGGAAATGAACATCCTTTTACTTTACCCTTCCGCAAAGAGAAGGCGTGATTAATCACGCAGAAAAACGCCAATGGAGGACTTTAAAGTCAGTGTGTAGCCGCAAACCATTATAAGTCACTCCTAAAAACACATGTTTTTAGCTTTGGCTGTATGATTTACACGCATTCATTGAAGGATTCAGATCAAAATATCTGCTTTGTTGTAACCCTTAATCCAGAAGCTCCTGGTTAGTGCCAAGTGTTCTTCCTGATTGAACACGTCTGCTGGATAAGCCCCCTCCCTTTAACCATCAGCACCTCCCCCATGTTCGTGCACTTATAATCCTGGATGGTGATGTTCTAAGGTGGGCTAATCAAACACAGAGCTTTCCCACTGATGAATTATTGACCAGCGGCTGATGGGAAAAGGTGAGGACCAAAGACCCTTGCGTTGTCCAGCCTTGGATCCGGTGGGAGCTCCAATGCGTTCCTTGAAGTGAATTCGCCAGTCCTTTCATGGCGGCGATGGTAATCTCCGGCAGTCTTCGATGGAGCAATACCATTTGATTTTCTCTTCCTGATGAAATTGCCTCAACACCAACAATGCGTCTTCGTGACTCTGACTGAGACATCTTGGCGACAATCTCCTGGCTCGATTTTGTGAAAATAGCGCTCTGGTCGGAACCTCATACCCAGGGGATGGCAGCACAAACACCGCCTCGGGTTAGGCGTCTTCACCGTCTCCCCCTCACATCCCCACCACTGTAAATGCAAATAAATCTCAGTTTTTTTTCTCTGGGTGAGCAGTCACTTTGCTGCTGTTGTTGTTGTGACGGGCAGGGGATCAGGTTTCGACAGGAGAGTGTCAGGACGGCTCGGGGAGCCACAGGGAGCGAGACGACGATAGATCTGGGATCGGTGCATTAGCTGCCCCCCCCCGAAGAGAACGTCAACAACA
Source organism: Gadus morhua (assembly GCF_902167405.1). Classification (NCBI taxonomy): domain Eukaryota; kingdom Metazoa; phylum Chordata; class Actinopteri; order Gadiformes; family Gadidae; genus Gadus; species Gadus morhua. Next base: position 18,474,912 of record NC_044048.1, on the reverse strand, counting down.
ACTGCCTCCGACGGAACGCTCAGCCTCCCCCCCCCCGTCTGTCCGTCCGCCACGGGAATGAATGAACGAACACAGCTGTGCCCACTGGTAGGGCTTTGGTAGAAACTCAAGCTTGAGATTGGGTTTAGGGACGTAAGCACCCGGCCCTGCGGAGCCGTCCGGACAAGGCCTCCTCTCGTCTGCTTGGCACGAGGCGGTCCTCCTAAACACTTATCCCCGGGTTTGTTTTTAAAATACTTCCAGACTTGTTTTGGAGAAACAGTGAAATACCATTTAGTATGACCTTAGCTCATAGTTTTTCTTTGAGGAAAGAACCCTGGAAGAGATTGGAAGCCTAGCCCGAAGTCTGTGCTTATTTACCCGAGCGGTAACCTGGGCGACGGGCGGAAAAGTCAAGGCGGCCTGAGTTCAATCAAAGCTGTATGAGTTGTGTTTATAAAAAAAGCACAAGAAAAAATCCATCCTGACTGGCAAATTAAGGATGAGATTTTTTGTTTATATGATGGCTGTGGATTTATAGTTTGATTTTTAAACAGGGGTATTAGGAGCAAAGCGGATAAATATATCAGGCCCATCTTATTTACTGGAATATATTCGTCCACACCCAATTAAATGTTTTATGGATACGGTCCATAACATAAGTCAATCAAGAGCACTGGGACTGGGTGTGTGCGTGTGCGTGCCTTGTTAGATAAGCAGTCATGGGTTTATGCAACACACCACTAAGCACAACCTGATCCCATCTGGACGAGGGTCTGTGCTCAAATCTAGCAACCTGTACATGTAGTACTCCTTGTACTTCAGCAGGGAACAAGACAGTCCCTTCAAAGAGACGGTTTAATTCAGCTTGGCAGTTGGCATTCGCAGTGTAGCTGTCATGTTCACTTTGTTTCTGATGCCCGGCAAGGCCAGGCCATATTCCCCTCCCGCCAGTAGGGGGTTAGGCTTTGAAGACTTGAGGCTCTTTTAACCGCTGACGTCACAGCCTGGCTACGATCAGCTGTCTGCTTAAAGTTTGTGTGTGTTGTGAAATCCTGTAAACGAGGAGCCAAAATAGGCCAGACTCGGCCCTCTCACCTCCCTGTCTCTGGCCTGTGTGGAGCTTGTTCTGTCCGTCGGATGGCTCCCCAAGCAGGGGGACTGGATGGATACAGGGATCGCTCAGAGAACAGACGGGACTGGTTTTACAGCCTCCCCTCCTCATCTCCCCATCCTCTTCCTCCCCTCACACCAGGCTCAGCAATAAATGGTCTGGGAGTCAGTGAACCTTTAGTGTTTTGATTCTTTTTAAACGACAACGAAAGACTTGAGTGTTTCTCCAAAATACGGGTTGAGGAGTTTCTGTAACTTAACCACCGTGTTTACATGGCTCCAAAGCTAAGCGCAAGGCCAAATGTTATATATACAGTCAAGGCCATCTGAGGAAACCAGCGGACATGGCCTCCGCAAACACAACCAATCTCTTAATCTTACTCTGTTTGAACCTTGCTTTCCGCTTCGTCCGTTCAAGCGCAGCAAAGACATGTCAAATTTTTCAGAAATGGGGCAACTCTTTTTACCTTATTAAGATCATTTTTTTCACCGTCTCATTAGAATTAGAACAACCCAAAAAAAGTAACATTAGCTCTTTGGCTAGCTTGTGCCAGAACCGCTTTCCGCTTGGAAATATTTGTTTTGGACACCAGCCTTGCCCAGCACACAACACAGGCAATTATAGGAGCTATTTAAACAGAAGAGATCTACTGACAGGCAACGCCTCATTTAGTGGGATGAAGGAACCAGGAAATGAAAGTTTCATTGATGCACCCCGGGGTTTGGAGAAGGAATATCCCCATGCCCTTTGAGGTTAGGAGAATACTTCATGGACATTTTGGCACAGTGTTAATGACTTTTGTGTTTGTATAGCCTTTTTCTATTAAGAGTTTGGGGTTCTGTGCGTGTGTGTTTGGAGGGGTGTTCCTGTGTTTAAGTGTGTGTGTGTGTGTGTGTGTGTGTGTGTGTGTGTGTGTGTGTGTGTGTGTGTGTGTGTGTGTGTGTGTGTGTGTGTGTGTGTGTGCGTGTGCGCACGCATGCCCATCCTCCGCCTTACTTCCTTACCTCCGGTGTCTGTTTCCCTGTGCACGTGTCAGAGTGTTGCACTCTGAGGCAGTGGGGCTTTTTAAAGTGCTCCTAGCAGTTTATCTGCCAAGGTGCAGCTGTACAGGGCTCTAATGTGCCAGTATGCTCCGAGCTCTTCCCCTCCACTCCTGCCTCTTTCATGTTGCGACGGCGCTCAGAGATGCGACTATTAAAAAGTAACTAAAATCAAGGCTGACCAATCTGGGCGACAGACCAAAAGTGCTTGCCTCTTTACTTTCACCTTCAAGTAAACCTAGAGAAAAACATAAATAATTCCAACACATTTATTGAAGGGACGTATCTTCACCTGGCTGCAAAGTGACTCAATTCCCCCATGGCGGGAGCGGCTGAATGAGAGAAGTTTTGACAGGGAAGAGGCAGCAGTGTTGGTTAGCCGTGAGCACAAGGTACAGGACTATCAGGCCCCACTAAGGAGGTCAGCATGGTGTGCTGTCCCTTGGCTAGCCTCACCTCTGCTGCGATGTCGCCAGGTGTGACACACACACGTATACACTTCGGCATGTGCAGCCTCATCCATGTGTCTCTCTCCGTTCTGGTGAGAAGAAAAAATACAGGACCAAGTTTTAATTTACTCGACGAGAATTTCCCCCCCAGAAAGGAAACCTAATCTAGCGGCCTGCTCAGTCTGGAAAAATAGACAGTAAATTAGTTTCGCATGACGGATTGTAAAAAAAAAAAAGAAGAAGGGGGGAAAAAAGACATTGTGTACACAGTAATCTCGGACCCAGCAGTCCTACCACTTTATAGCAGGACTTCTGGGGGAGACGGCACAGAGCCTGGGCCGGAAAGCAGAAACTTCATTGCTTTCTGTTTCGTTACGGACATATTCGACTGAAGAAAGCGAATTTGCACAAGTGGAAGAAGCCTTCGAAGTAAACAATAATAAATATATGAAACGCAGACGATATCTTGCTGATATTGCCATGCAAGGACAAGAAGTTCACTCTTTCAACGAAAACCTGCCATCTATTGGGTAACAGCGATGAGAGCGAGAGCCTCACTCTGATTGACTGGAGCTCTTTGTACACCGTAAGGCCTCGGCTATGTTTGTAAATCAATTACCGCCCAGCCAGGGCCAGACTGATATTCATTACGAAACGCAAACTTTAATATCTGGAGAGTGTCCCCCCAACGCTAGGCCTGGGGAGCCGTGGGCGTTTGCTTTGGTGAGTGACTGTGCCCAGTAGAGCCAGATCAAGGCACCCAGGAGACTCTGGTGTGGAGACTGGAGGCCGTGTGCACTTCAGCTCACGTTGTGTCCTTCTCCTCGTCTCTCTCGTCTTCTCTCTCTCATGCTGCACTCGATGCACTGAACTTTCTCTCCACTCACTCCGACGGCCACTTCTTCATATCTCCCTCCACTTCCCTCCTCCGTCTCCCACCACCTCCTCCTCCTCCTGTTCAGTCCTCCTCCCTCTCCCTCTCTCTCCCACATTCTTGCCGTCACGGCTCTGACAGACACTCGTCATCGGCAGGTACTCTGGCCCCGGCTGGATCGGGTTTCCTATTTGCCGGGAGGATTGTGCTGTGTCTGCATTTATTTTGAGTTTTTTTAGGGCTTAGTGCTGCCGCGCTCTTTTAGGGGCGGAAGCTGTGCGCTGCCATGTCAGATAAGCGTTAAAACGCTCACACACACCCAAACCAACACCCACACACACCCTTGTAAAGACGAGTCCCCCCTTCCCCCAAAGAACCTCCTTCTCCTCCCCTCCTCGCCCTTTTCATTCTGTGACCTTTGCGCCCGAACTCTGAAGCCCGTGCTGTTTTATTCAGGTGGGAAAAAAGTCGAAACAGTCTTCGACTAGCCTGTGTGAAACAAACGGCCCCACGGTTTTGTATATGACCCAAATTGGACTTGACTGCTACTCTGTCCATGTTGGTGCTCAGGGCTCTGTCTCTTCCCGTGTGTAACCCGTGTGTCCTCCTGCCAGATGTGGACGAGTGTGCGGAGGGCAACGGGGGATGCCAGCAGATCTGCGTCAACATGATGGGCAGCTACGAGTGCCGCTGCCGGGAGGGATTCTTCCTGAGCGACAACCAGCACACCTGCATCCAGAGGCCCAAAGGTGAGCATCGCTGGGTCCTAAACGTGTCCACCATGATGCTGTGCAGTGGACACCATGACCACTGTGACCCTGGCGCTCACATGAAACCAAGCAGAGCCAGAATCACCATAGTAATGTGCGGTTGTATCGTCACGAGTTAAGAAGTGTGCGTTAGACCAACTCATGTTAAACGTGATATGAAGTGTGATTGATTGATGATGCTATCGCATGCACCCCAGCCCTATTGCCCTTCTTTCAAAGGCTGCGCAACCAAGATGACTCCTTTGAGGCAGCAGGTTTGCAACCGTTGCCGTGACCTGCTATGAATAAAGCGATGCATTGGCACGGATTAAACTTGTGCTCGAGAGCGAGAGCAGGCCCTGGCAGGTCCTGCAGCGAGAACCCTGAGCAAAAGTAAACATTTCTTGAGTCCTGACAACAACCAGGATAAATCACCTCCTTTCTTTTTTTTTTTTTGTTCTTGTTTCCCGTCAATCCTTTTCAAGCTGAATCAATCCAGGGCTTGGCAGCCACTTTAAGGCACCCGGAGGTATGAGAGCTGCCCGCGGCAGAGCGGGGGGGGGGGGGGGGGGGGGGGGGGGGGGGGGGGGGAAGGGAGGTGAGGGTAGGGGGGGCGGGAGGGGTTGGAGGCACCTTTAAAACGATTAAAGGTGTAGCCCGGGGCGGACACGCCTGGTGTGAGTGGAGCATTCCTGCGGGATATGGACATGATGGGAGCACGTAGCCCGCCGAGCTACTTAAAGGGAGTAGCAGCGTACAGATGAAGAGGGCTTACCCGGTACACTGGTTAACTCAGCTGCCCGGGCGGCGGTCACCTGCGATGGAAAGGGCTATATCCCTCGTATTTATTGAGATTGACTTTTCCGTAACCCTTGAGGTTTAGCAGGGTTTACAGTAATTAATACTGTGATCTTCCAAACTGTAGCTTAGGTCCTAGTTAACCTGTCAAAGTGTGTTTCTTGAAAAAACATGACCTAATGACGAAATACAACTCACTTTAATTATGCCCATAGAATGCTGTCTTCGGCCTATGGATGAGTTAGTCGGCATGTGATTGGATAGAGGAATGTTTTCACCTTTGTAGTGAAAGGCCGGCTTTATCTCTCAAACAAACGTGTGCCGTTAGAGAAAAACAAACTTCTCCCGAAACCGTCTACACTAGTTTACCTCAGTCCCATTGCATTTTACACAAAACCACGGAATTTGCCAACAAATGTTAGCTAGCCAGTGTACATCGTTTTCAATTTATTGTAGTGTGCTATCTCACCGTTTCAAATCCCCCATTCCTGCCCGCCTTTTCTTTCACATAGCGATGTCTCCCTAGAATGCATGAAGGCACGGGGTTTGCTCGGAGGTGTCTGTTTATCCTCTGGGCTGTGAGGAGCATTGGGCCCTTATCGTGACGAACCTCTTATTATGAGAAGGAGTTCAAACCACACATCACACTCCCACACTGCTCTTTGCTCGCACCTTGTCTCACGCTCCTCTCCCCGCTATCTATTACCTCAACTGATTGATAAAGCCTCATTCCAGCGTCTGTAGCCTTCGTTCTAGCTCAGGGAGGGGGGGGGGGGGGGGGCACGGTTGGATTCTTGGAAGGCTGCTTTCTATGGGATCAATCTCGGGGCCTAATGAGCTGTCAGTGTTTATGTTGGGTGAATGTGTTATTGGAGTGGAGTGGCAGAGCCTTGGGAGTCCACCAATGGGATTGCAGTGTGAAATACGTCTCATGCCGATGTGTTCCCATTACTCTCTGTAAACTCCTGTCCCTCAGCTAAATGGCAAAAACTATCCTTTTACATGATACCATAGATAATCTTAAGCTTTCTCTGTCCCTCTGTCTCTCTTCCTCTCTCTCTCTCTCTCTCTCTCTCTCTCTCTCTCTCTCTCTCTCTCTCTCTCTCTCTCTCTCTCTCTCTCTCTCTCTCTCTCTCTCTCTCTCTCTCTCTCTCTCTCTCTCTCGCTGGTGTCAAGAGTCCCTCTGTAAAACATCACCATTACTCCGACGTCTCGGCCAACACTGCTAGGAAGCAGTCCCACAAAGTCCTCTCCTAAACACAGCGGGACCTTTGGGTGCCACTGTTGATCAGCTGCATGTCGCTCATTAAAAATACATCCCCGTCACTCTCATTAATGGATCAGCTGTTTGGGGACGGGGGGGACGGGGGGGACAGGGGGGGGGGCAGGAGAGAGAGAGAGAGAGAGGGAGAGAGAGAGAGAGAGAGAGAGAGAGAGAGAGAGAGAGAGAGAGAGAGAGAGAGAGAGAGAGAGAGAGAGAGAGAGAGAGAGAGAGAGAGAGAGAGAGAGAGAGAGAGAGAGAGAGAGAGAGAGAGAGCGAGAGGAGGTCAATACCGGGACCTGTCGCTTCCAGCTTTGACCCCCCTGCTGTGCGGGGTCCTTGTTAGCAGAGAGACCCTGCCAATTAGGTAGCAGGGGTCCTGCCTGTAAAGCAGCTAATGACAAGGCTGCGGCTGCCCCCCCCCCCGCCCCCCCAGCCACCCTCAATAGGAATAAGTCCCGCTAAATCAGGGTTCCCCTTGGCCTGGCTGTCAAGTATGTAACAGATCATTTGCCCTCCCCAAACCTTTCTGTCAAGAAAGTCTTTTGAAGGGCAAGGCTGGCCGAGGTGCTGAGTGGTCGATGGGAACGCCCTTTAGGTCAGGGAGACTTCTATTTCTCAGGATCTTTATTGTTTTCGGAGATTTATTGTTTTTTTGATGACACTCTGCGATTTCTGTGACCCACACATGTTTTTAAAGTGGAAGCAGAAATTGTGCACATTTTTGAATATTTTAAACGTTTAAAGTCTCTATTGTTGTATTGTTGTGTAGAAAATTATACAGATTCAGTTGATTCAGAGTTTTTTGTGCTAATCTCTAATCGAATACTAACGTTAGTAATTCGTATGGTAAACGTTTTTATGTGAGTGTCGAGGGTTCGATGTTTGTGGACGGCTCGAAATGAGCTTTTCTGTCTCCCTCTGGCAGTCGATTAAAGCGTTCATAGGAATTAAAGGCCTAGTCGGATACAGTTAATATGCCGACTGAAAGGTGAACAACACACAACCTGGGATGGTTTCAATTAAATGCCCCTTTATTTTTTATTCATCTTTTACAACTTGACAGGTTTAAGAGCGTAATAAACATTGTCACCATTGTCACTCCATAAAAAGATACAGTGTGTTACTGTATATCTCTAGTCTTCTCAGATTGTTGCGCACACTCTGTAAACTAAAGCCAATAAAGCGCAATATGAGTTTCCTTTGTATAACACAGACCCAAAGGTCCATCAATTGTTTTTGCTTATATTTACACTACAAAAAAAGAGAGACTTTCCTCTATGGGTAATACCAGCAGTTCACTGGGTAACTCCGGGAAACCTTTACGTTTTTAGTGACAAAACCTGGCTGAACAGTTAGCTCCATACCCTGTCTGAACACCTTTAATGTTTCAACACTTTGATGCGCCTCCAACAGAGGCTTGTTGCCCCTTGTTAAAGCGGGCCCTACTCTCGTCTGCCTGTCTCTCCTCCCTTCCTCTCCCTCACCTCCTCCACTTTATCTCTCGCTCGCAGACATTGGAATTCATACACGGCCCCGCAATCACACGCAGGAGCCAAGCGTTTTTAATTTGATGTAGAGTAGCTGTAGGCCTGTGTTTTCCAGACGCCGCCGCCTGTAATGACATTTGAATGCAAATCTTGGCATTTAACGTTTTACGCTCATTTCCTCCATTCTTTGGACGCCGGCCAGCAGCGACTGCAGGATGCATGTTCCGACGACTTTAGTCAACGCTACGCTAAATTGTAGCTTCGTATTCAGAACGTATGTGCCTCCTCATTACCACAACCTCTACTTTTGAAACACACACACACACACACATGCAAACACACACACACACACACACAGACACACACACACACACACACACACACACACACACACACACATACACACACACACACAGTGACCTTGAACCTTGTTTTCCTGCGTGCTTCCTCTCTCCCTTACTCACAGCGTCGCTGCTGTTTGCTCGTTAATATCGACCGCTGCAACAGACTGTTGGACTGTTAAGTTTTATGTTGCTCTGGTCTGCGGCCAGATCTAAATGGCTCCGTGTGTCATAGGGAAGCTGTACTGCCTAGTTATGTGGTGTTGCGTGCAACGAGGAAATGCCCTGTCGCTCCTGTGTGTTTGTGTGTGTGTGTGTGTGTGTGTGTGTGTGTGTGTGTTTGTGTGTGTGTGCGTGTGTGTGAGGGGGGGGGCTGGCGGCCCTCCTCCTGGCTGGCTGTTGTTGGTTCTCCACAGGCCTCACTGAGGGTGAGCCTCTCAACTGTTTTTACACGTGTCGGGGTCTCTGCTCCATAGCGCTGCACACCAACCGTGTAACTCACAAATGTCTCTCGTTCTCTCTCTCTCTTTCCTTACTTACGTCAGGGAGTGCAAGGGAACCATGTCCTGCCATGGCTACCCATCAATTCTTTCATATTGGTGATTGGTCTGAGACCACCTCTTATCCTCTAATGATGAATGGAGGATGTTGTGCATCTTCCGTTTCCACCGCTCTAATTAGCGTTGCCCATTCCAAGGTCTTTATCAATCTTTAATGCCGGCTCACCGCACGTTGAATTACTGAATTCCTTTGGCTCGCCCCCCTTTCTTTGTATTCAGGCAGGCTCTCCTTTGGCCGGTAGTTGTTCATGGGCTATCTGTAGGGTGTCTGTCTATGAGGTTTCTCCCACTAAACCCTCTGTCATGACTCATGACTTAAACCGTCTGTCCCTCACAGACAGACGGACAGACAGAAAGCAAACAGCAACATTCAATTCAGGAAAGAATGCTTCTTTGTCATGGCACATGGAGCGTTGTGACCGAGAGCAGCTCTTTGTGTGTGTGCTGATGAGGGTGGGTTTGTTTGGACATTATCTGTAAAGCTGCGTGCGTCTCTGTGTGGTGAGGTAGCGAGGTGTCCCTTGGAGTGGTAGGTCACCTTGATGCTCCAGAGAGGAGAGTGGCATGTCCTGGCCTCTGTATGTGTCCCGGCCTCTGTGTGTGTGTGTGTGTGTGTGTGTGTGTGTGTGTGTGTGTGTGTGTGTGTGTGTGTGTGTGTGTGTGTGTGTGTGTGTGTGTGTGTGTGTGTGTGTGTGTGTGTGTGTGTGTGTGTGTGTGCATTTCTCGCTCTCTCTCTCTCTCTCTCTCTCTCTCTCTCTCTCTCTCTCTCTCTCTCTCTCTCTCTCTCTCTCTCTCTCTCTCTCTCTCTCTCTCTCTCTCTCATAACTTCCATCAGTCTGTCTGTCTGTCTGTCTGTCTGTCTGTCTGTCTGTCTGTCTGTCTGTCTGTCTGTCTGTCTGTCTCTCTCTCTCTCTGTCTCTCTCTGTCTCTCTCTGCCTCTCTCTGTCTCTCTCTCCCTCTCTCTCTCTCTCTCTCTCCCCTACCTCTCTCTCTCTCTCTCTCTCCCATACCTTCCATCTGTATGTCTCTCTCCCTCTTGCAGTCGGCTCTGTGTACATAACACTAGGTTTTGTTCTGCAAATGCTATGCAAATCACATGTTCGTGCATATGCATACAACCGGTTTACAATTACATAGCGTTTGTATTCAGTATTATTGAGGAAAGGTAAAGAATCTCATACAATGTGAAGAGTGTTTCACACACGCTTCATGTTGGAGATTTCTATCTGTGTGTCTAATCTAGTCCGGTACTGCTCACTTACCGTACAACAATCTGGCTCATTAGGAAACTATGCTTGGGTTTGTTTTGGACCACTGCCTACATAAATAAATATGTTTCCGTGTTTTCAGACCATTTTAAGTGCAATGTCTCGCAATAACAGTCTTGCATAAAGCATTCGGAGAATGCCATATTTCCCCGCCAAACTGTCCTGTCCTCTCCTCTCTTCTCCGTCCTCGTCTGTTGTTTACAGAGAGAGGGAAGGAGGGAGAGAGGGAGGGAAAGAGAGTGAGGGAGAGAGGGAGGGGGAAGGGAGGGAGGGAGAGAGAGAGGAGGGAGGGGAGATAGGAGAGAGGGAGGGAGGGAGGATTGCTGGGAGAGAGGGAGGGAGGAATGGAGAGGGAAAGAGAGAGGGAGAGAGGTAGGGAGGGGAGAAGAGAGAGAGAGGGAGGGAGGGAGAGAGAGAATGAAAGAGGGAGGGAGGTAGAGAGAGAAGGAGGGAGGGGAGAAGGGAGAGAGAGAGAGAGAGAGAGAGAGAGAGAGAGAGAGAGAGGGGGAGAGAGAGGGAGGGAGGGAGGGAGGGATGGAGAGAAGGAGGGAGAGAGAGAGAGGGAAGGAGGGAGAGAGAGAGAGGGAAGGAGGGAGAGAGAGAGAGGGAAGGAGGGAGAGAGAGGGAAGGAGGGAGAGAGAGCGGGAGGGAGAGAGGGAGCGAAAGGGAGGGAGGGATGGAGGGGGACAGAAAGAGAGGGAAGGAGGGAGGGAGATGGTGGGTGCTTGCAGCGAGATCGACAATCTTAACAAGACGGTTTTATTTGATTCATTTGTTTGTCTGAGGGAACCAGGTGATCAGGCCACACTAACACTCTGATGGTGCACCTCTGCTGTGTGACCAAGCAGGTTGTAGGTCTCACATGGTTCCTTGACCCTCTGCGTCCCCTCTATAGCAGACCAGATCCACATCGGCTCTGGACTGCTTTTTCATTGGTTTATTTTTTTTTCTCCCCCTCTTTTTCCCTTCTTCTTCCATGCGCTGACATTTTTATCCTCCTTTAAAAACTTTTAATGGGCCATTATCGAAGCGGAAGGAATGCTGCTTTATTAGTGTGGTGGCTCCCTCGTGTTTTTTTTTAGGGGGGGGAGGGGGGTTAGGGGGCCCCCGCACTCTCATTTCAAAAGCCAACTTATGTCCCAAAACTCGCGGCTCGCCGGTCGATACCAGTCAGTGTCCCCCCTCCCCCCCTCTCTCTCTCCCCACCTTTTCACTGCATCGGTCTGTGGCAGCAAACCATGAAGCCCTTGGCATGCCTTAAAGCAATTGAGCCTCCATTGTGTCCTCCCCTCTCCCCTCCAGGAGCCCCAGGGTTTGGGGGTTCAGGGGGCCACGTCGCGGCCCCGGGCCCCCGCCTCATGACCTTTGTAGCAGGCAGCTTGTCTTAACCGGGGACCGGCTTTTGACTCGGTAGAGTGTCACGCGGCGGTAATCCCACGGACTGGCTGTCAGGGATGGACCTGATAGCTGAATGAACAGTTTGTCATCAGAATGAGAGGAATATGGGCTGGACTTCTGGTTCCGGTATCAAAAATAATCATTTAAAGAAAGTGATTTCAAAATAAAGCTTTGTGGAGCGCCAATGTTTGAATGAAAACAAATCTGCCGTTTAAATCAAGCAGGGCTCAGGACTGAGTGGTGCGGCTTTAATATTGTAATAAGTATCTCTGTCTGCATCCGTCAGAACCAAAGGAAGTGTGGGTTCAGATCATCGGTTAAGATACCATAAATCTGCCTGATTTACATCCAGATTTACGGCCAATGATTTAAGTTTATTTATCCATACAGTGACAAGTAAATAATTTATGGCGCTTCCAGCATGCATATTGTATGCCCAATTAACCCCGTCAGCAGCAGGATTTAAGTTCCTGGGGGCTTCTGAGCACATTAAATCTGCAGTTTGTCTAGCTTTGTGTGCCCTTTCCTGTTAAAGCGGTTGGCTTCTGGCTACATGCTAACCTCTGGCGTGACAAGCGTCCCCTGGGAGTCTGACTACCCAGGCAGGTCGCGACCTTCCTCTGCTTCCTTCAGTAGCCCGGGCTGGGAAACCAAAGCCCACTTATAACTCACTGTACGAGACTTACTCCGTGAGCCCCGTAACATGGAGCAGTGTTCAGCAGCTGGCTAGGAAACACACCAGTCCTCTGCAGGCTTTGCTTGTGTAGCGCTTTAACAGGCCTCCCTCCAAACACCGAGGCTCGGCCACCAAATTGGTTTGTCCAGCGCTGTCCATAAAGTGGCCCGGGATATTTTTTTACTAGTTTCTACATATAGGGGTATGTTTTTAACTGGCTCAGCTTGTTTAGTGGATCCGGCGAGTACACAAACTGGAGGCTGTTTTGTGCTTTTCACTCGTGCAGTTTTCCCCCGTGCTCTGGAAAAGGGGTTCGAAAGTGTTTCTCTCGGGCCTGTCTGTGATTAAGTTATGACAAAAGTGGCCGTTTCTCGGGGGGGGGGCGCGAGCTGTCCGAGAATTCTGGAAGGTGGGTGACAGCTGAGCCCGGCGGAGGGGAAAAGGGGGCCATTGTATCAACGCTTTGGGCTTTTTATTGGTCCTGGGAGGGCTGGAAGGCCAGCTCTCTGGCCCGAGGCCGACCCGCCGCTGATGGATGGGTCTGTAGTGTTGGTGGAGAGGCGATTCATGAAGGTGCAGAAAGAGTTTAGGGAGGTTGGTGAATGCATAATGCGAGCCCAGTGAGACGCGCTCTGCAACACTAGGCCTTAGTTCCTTCAGGATTGTCTAGGCCGGAAAAAGAGAGAGGGACACAGAGAGTTGGACTGCAGGGCATGTTCGCGTGAGAATTGTGGGGGTTTTGGGCCCGTTGGTATTTTTTGTTTCCAGGTTTACTCCAGGTACGAATACACTGTATTGATTCACTCACCTAATGTACCTGCAAGTTTGGCAGGCATCAAAATTGGTCAAAGAATTAAATAGTTCTTAAATGAACACACAAGTGACCCATCGCTCTCTGTGAGTGTGCCACTTGAACAACACAGCGGACATGGTGTGGGAGAGGGAGTGAGATCTGAGTCTGTTGGCTTTTTAATGAACCGGATGGTTGGGGATGTTCCATGGACTGCAGTGGTGACTTTGTTTCACATTGGATCAGTCAGCCATCATTCTTGATCTCCCCTGAAGGTAGCGTTTCTCATTACAGTGCAGGCTGGGGGCCTTCCTCCATGTATTACTGTAATTCATTATGCACTTCAGTGCATGGGGGCGTTCCTCCAAGAGCACACTGGTAATCTGCTGCAGTCTATTTGACATGTCAGCGTGAGGGTATTACGACTTTCTTACCACTGCTTTCTGAGCGGTGAGCGTTAAATTTGTGATGAGTTTTTGTTTGAAGGATCTCTTATTTAAATGCCTTCACGGGGCTTATCGAATTGTAATGCAAATGTTTTGATGAGTCATGAAGCAAAATTATATCATAGTCGTATATTATGTTCATGTCGTCTGTTTTATTCCATAATGGGTCCGCAAGGTTTTCGATTTTAATCTTGTTTTGTGCTCTTGCTCATAACTTTGTACCTCTTCTGTTGAAGGATTAATTTGGCTGTATTCCCCCTCCTGCCGGTTCCTTTAGTCTCTCTTCCTCAGTCAGACTCCTTCTAATGTCCTGAAATAGGTGGGCATGTTCGGACAAACGCTACAGTTTGTTTGTGAAAGGGCACTAAGTGCATCAGTCACCAGCAGTCGGATCACGGTGCGGCCCTTGTGTTTGTGTCGGTGTCAGTGTGTGTGTGTGTGTGCGTGCGTGCGTGCATGCGTGTGCGTGCGTGAGTGCGTGGGTCCATCTATGTCACGATTCCACTTAAATGTATTTCCTCTGAGAAGTTGACTTCTTCTTGTTTGTGTCGTAACAAAAGAACAGCAAGCCCCCCCCCCCCCTCTCCCCCTAACATAGAACTCCTCAAAGAGAGCGCCCCGTTGTGTTAAGTCGGGTGACCTGCAGCAGTACAGTGAGAACCAAGATCTCACACCCTCTCTCTCTCTCTCGCTCTCCCCCCCCCCCCTCTCTCTCTCTCTCTCTCTCTCTCTCTCTCTCTCGCTCTCTCCCCCCCCCCTCTCTCTCTCTCTCTCTCTCTCTCTCTCTCTCTCTCTCTCTCTCTCTCTCTCTCTCTCTCTCCCTGCAGCACGGCCTGATGGTAGCCCAAAGGAGGGCCCCACCTGCATGGACAAGAACCACGGCTGTGCGCACATCTGCCGCGAGTCCCAGAAGGGAGGCATCTCCTGCGAGTGCCGGCCCGGGTTCCAGCTCACCCGCAACATGAAGGACTGCAAATGTAAGTGGCCTCTCTGATCCGGAGGTCCAGGCAAACACACACACACAAACACACACACACACACACACACACACACACACACACACACACACATGCATGCACACACACAGACGCTGATGCACTCGCACACAATTAGATTTAGGCCGTGAGGCTCCTTGGCTGTAGTTGGAGGGGGAAATCTGCACATTGTGAACAATTCCACTCGTTCCCATAGATTCCAACACATCTGAAATAGCTACTTAATGAAAATATATGCAAATGATGCATGTTATAAAAGGACTCGTTTATCAACTAAGGACATTGCTGGGGGGGGGGGGGGCAGGAGAGGGAGGGAGGGGAAGAAGTTGTGTGGAGGTGACCGTCGTGATGGACAGCACACACTTCCTGTTACCACGGAACAGAGATCCTCCTGTCAGAGCCGGGCTGCCGGGGCTGATGGGGGATTTGTCTGTGTTTGGATAAGGATTGGAGAAGTGTTGTTCTTCGGGGGGTCTCGTTTTTTTTTAGTTTTTGTCCGCTGAAGGAAAAAAGGGCAAATGGCGGGGAGACGTAGACTACAAGCAGCGTGGCGGCGGGACGCCCTGGCCCGTTGCACTCTGTCATCACAGGTGTCTTTAGAGTGCTAAGGCAGTGACCCCCAGTGCCCGACCCGCCGCTACCACCAGCACCACCCCTCTGAACACGGACCAGACACCTTCAGTCAGGCCATCGCACACACACACACACACACACACACACACACACACACACACACACTGACACACACGCACGCACGCACACACACACACACACACCTACACACACCTACACACACCTACACACACACACACTCACACATCATGCACATGCACTTCTGCTACATGCATCAGAGCTTATATTATATCATCTCAGAGGTATACATTTTTGATAGCATATCTTCGGTCTTCTTTGGACTCTAATGTTATTACGTTTATTGTGTGTATATAGTCCAGGTAGCCTTTCTCTATCCACTGACATGTATTGTTGATGTATTTTGGTAGTTAAAGGGATCTTTCCAACCTGTACACCACCAACACACACATCCACGGCCCTGTGACTCTTACACAACCGCAGTATCAGTAGCGGCAGAGCAACCGTTCCATTGTACCCAGCACACGACCTCCACACGCTCTGTCTGACCGCTCTCTCTCTCTCTCTCTCTCTCTCTCCCTCTCTCTCTGCTAGTGACCTGTAACTATGGCAACGGGGGCTGCCAGCACATCTGTGAGGAGACGGACCACGGCCCCCGCTGCTCATGCCACATGAAGTTCGTCCTGCACCTCGACGGAAAGACTTGTGTAGGTGAGTCACCATGGCAACGGTAGGAACGCAAGGCCGCACGGGGCATGATGCGCCCTATGGTTTCATCAGGCCGGCGAACTCTCGACTTCACACACACACTCTTCATCGTTTAAGTGGCGTGCGAGGACCAACGGCTCGCCGCCCGTTCCGTTGTATCCCTCGCGTGGCCCTCCTCTGTGGCCCCCCGCTGGGGCCCCCCCCCGCTGTGGCCCCCCCGGTCCCCAGCCGCTTCCAGCCTGCCTCTGCTTTGGTTTGTCTGAATGTCTTTCATTGTTGGCTTCCCTCACTCCTTATCGCTTTCCTCAGTTTCCAGCCTTTACCGGCCGCCCCCTCCACCAACCCCTCCCACTGGGCAACCAGATGCCTCACACACACACACACACACACACACACACACACACACACACACACACACACACACACACACACACACATACACACCTGACCCTCATCT
Organism: Gadus morhua; assembly: GCF_902167405.1. Taxonomy (NCBI): domain Eukaryota; kingdom Metazoa; phylum Chordata; class Actinopteri; order Gadiformes; family Gadidae; genus Gadus; species Gadus morhua. Next base: position 18,458,928 of record NC_044048.1, on the reverse strand, counting down.
GCAGAACCATGCTAGAGGGGGGCTTTCGTATCAAACTAGGCCCCTGGAAGAGACACAAAAGTACGAGGATTTACATTTTAAACTACAAACTTGTGAAAGCATACGACACACACCACTACAGATAGGACCCGACATCTTGACTATCGTCACAAACAGATTAAATGTATTATCAAAGAAAATATGATAAGAAAAAGCAGCCACTGTTTTTGTTGAAGGGTAAAGTGTGCCCTGAAGGCGGATATCTCCTTAGACTGAGCAGCAACTCGGGCCCCCACTGCAGACTGGGGTCCCGGGGCCGCACGCCCAGGGGCCTCGTGTTTGTGCAGCGGTTGGTTCGCTCTGGTGTTTCTAGGTCCCCCCCAAACCCCATTATTACCACAGTGCTGATGAGCCCTAGGGCCTGTGTCAAGGTCTGGTCAGCCAGCCCGCCATTACAGCCCGGCCACAGGGACGCCACAGAGCTGACCGCGACCAAATGAGATGTCTTAGCCGAGAACCGGGGAGAAAAAACAACCAGAACTCCATCTCCGCCTGCCAGCGCAGAGAGCCCAGATCTCTGGTTTCCCCACACAGTGTCTGGGGCGGCCGAGGTGGAGAGGAGGTCTCTCTCTCTCTCTCTCTCTCTCTCTCTCTCTCTCTCTCTCTCTCTCTCTCTCTCTCTCTCTCTCTCTCTCTCTCTCTCTCTCTCTCTCTCTCTCTCTCTCTCTCTCTCTCTCTCTCTCTCTCTCTCTCTCTCTCTCTCTCTCTCTCTCTCTCTCTCTCTCTCTCTCTCTCTCTCTCTCTCTCTCTCTCTCTCTCTCTCTCTCTCTCTCTCTCTCTCTCTCTCTCTCTCTCTCTCTCTCTCTCTCTCTCTCTCTCTCTCTCTCTCTCTCTCTCTCTCTCTCTCTCTCTCTCTCTCTCTCTCTCTCTCTCTCTCTCTCTCTCTCTCTCTCTCTCTCTCTCTCTCTCTCCAGCTCTTATAATATCGGGGTGCTCCGTCTGCCAGACGGTCGATTAGCGAATAAAACCAAGATAACATAAACAGTGTGGCGGATGAGCCCCTGACGGCCAGAGTGACGGGAATGTGGAGAGCATGCTGCACACACACACTTACTCACACACACAAGCACACACACTTACTCACACGCACACGCACACGCACACGCACGCACACGCACGCATACACACGCGCACACACACACCACACCTCGCTTCAAAGACCTAGTTTTAATTAACTATTTATATTCTCACTCGAAAACGTCCCTTTTGAAAACTTGACTTCCATATATTAATAATGCCCAAATGCCCATAGCTTAATTCAACCAAAATGGTAGTGTCTAGACAGCTTCTTTTTAGGGTTTGCCAGTCTGCACACAAGGACTGATACTGACTGATACTATTTCCAAATCATTAACTTACTAAACATCCCCCCTAAATATGTCTGTTTGGTTGGTGGATTTGTGTTGGCTCTTTCAACGTTCTGTGGACTCTGCTGTTGTCTGTGTTCTTCTCATGGTCTGTTTCTAACGTATTCCTCCTAATAAACGTTGCTTTCAATTGTATTTTAACGGCTTGGGTCGGACGAGGCAATATATTTTGTACAGTACTGTTTTATGTGCAGTTAATGCACTCTTGAGATATGGATATATCTTCGTAACCTCTTTGGTTTCGCTGTCCTCAATGTTTATGTTATGGTTAATTACAAACATATGCTTGTACACACATAGACACACACAGGAACTATTTCAAATTTCTCTTCAATCGACCTAAAGTTTGAGTTGACTGATGCCGTTAGCGATCACATATCTGAAGAGAGCAGGCATACTTAACATTATAAACATCCTCAAATAGCACACACATGCAAATGTGAAATTGTTAGTCTTTTCAAGATCTGCTTACAGTAACCTATGCCCACCCCTTAACACACACACACACACACACACACACACACACACACACACACACACACACACACACACACACACACACACACACACACACACACACACACACACACACACACACACACACACACACACACACATAGTGACATAGACATAGCTGTAATGCAACCCAACCAAAACAAACTAGAGAGCATGAAAGTAAGACATTGCAATAGATAAAATAGGGAATTTTAACGCAAACACACAAACGTGTGTGTGTGTGTGTGTGTGTGTGTGCGTGCGCGTGTGTGTGTGTGTGTTTGTGTGCAGACATCGGAGCATGTATGAATCATACAT
>NC_044048.1:18376709-18451709 GCF_902167405.1 Gadus morhua | reverse complement strand
CAGGCACCGTTCACCATATTCTAGTGTTAAGCTCCTTAAAGGTCTGCTAACTCCTAACCTTCTTCCTGTTCCCTTCTTCCTTCTCCGTTCCATCTCCATCATATCTTCATCTTTTATTCCTGTAGAACTGTCTCCAATGAAGAGCCCTCGGACGGCCCTCCATTCTTGTTCTCGTACTAATTATACATCTCTGCATTTACATCAGCATGCCTTCTTACGGTTTAGACAGAGGGGAGTGTGTTTTGGGTTCCCTTCTGTGTGAGTGGGTGTGTTCATTAGTGTCTCTGTGTTTCCCTGCAGAGACGTGTGCAGTGAACAATGGCGGCTGTGATAGCACGTGTCACGACGCCGTGGCCGGGGTCCGCTGCAGCTGTCCGGTGGGATTCACCCTGCAGCCCGACCGCAAGAGCTGCAAAGGTACGCCACACACAAACTCACAAACGCACCCACACACTCCTGGTCTACATATACACACACACACAAACACACACATACACACACACACACACACATACACACTCTTGCTAGAAATTACAAATCCCTGGTCTATACACAAACACAGATACAAACCTAAGCCCACAAACAAAGATACACACACACACACACACACACACACACACACGCACGCACACACACACACACACACACACACACATACACATACACATACACATACACACACACATACACACTCTTGCTAGAAATTACAAATCCCTGGTCTCCACACACACAAACATACACGCAAACAAACACACAATCCTGGTCCACACACCTCTGGTCTACACACATACACACACCTGGTCCACACACACACATACACACACACACACACACACACACACATACACACACATACACAGACCACACGCCGACCCCGAGGGGGCCGGTGTTCCCCTCTCCATCACCTGACCACGTCACCGTCTCAGAATGTCCGTGGCGTCTGGCCGGTTTAGATGTTCACTCACTCACACCACGTTTTTATATCAACGTAAGCACTTCTTCCAGGCTTATTTTATTTGTTAACAACATCCTTATTTTTATTGCGTTTTTATTGTTCCCGGGCTGTTTTTGTATTATTATTTTCATTTATTGGTTACATTTTGCAATGCAAGGTTTTTCTTCATTAAATGTATTCATATATCCATTGTTAATTTTATTTTGGTATTACAGAGATATGGTTTTCTTTCATTAGCATTGGTTTATGAAAATGCCCTTCCTCTCTAACACCACGTAAACACGGCACGCCTCAAATCCCTGCAGTGTTCATGAGACTCAGAACCGGAGAACATACAAAAGAAAAGAGCAAACGAAGAAAGAGGGAAAGAAAGGAAAGGAGAGAGGCAAAGAAACGGAAAATAACAAACAAAATGATTTTCAAAGAAATAGACCATTCCCCTCCCCCCTCGCCTCCCCTTCCCCTTTCTCTTCTCCGAAGGAACGGTGGAATCATCGGAGAGTATGATTTCCCTGCAGGGCTAATAACGCTATTCTTAACAACTCTGATAAAAGCCGCTTGGCTTTTATTAGCTCGAGTCGAGAGGGAAAGAACGAAAAACAATTCCAGACAACAACTGGCAGGAGAAGACAGTGAGTCCCTCACGGCGGCAGGGCCCGGGACCTCTGAAGTTAGGGGGGGGGGTTCTGGTGAGACAAGGACGGGATTATTTTATTACGTTTAGATGTGATGATGCTAACCAGATGGGGAAGGCTCCCCCCGGAGATGGAAGCCTCGTTTATGATTATTTCGGATTAATCGGAAACACCGCGGAACGGCCAACGTGCCGCGGAAGCTTCAAAGCCGATGTGGGTAGATGATATATTGATCAGGTATTGGCCAGGAACCTAATGAGGATAATCCAACAAAGATGGAGACACAGAGAGGGAGAGAGAGCATATAGCCTCGGCGCAATTAAAGTTTTCTATTCGCAGGGCTGCATGTAGTTACCACCACATGTATGTTTTTTTTCCTCTTAACCATTTTAACTGCCTTCAAAGTCATCCTGCAAGTAATTCCTTCACCTGCAAAAAATGAAACCCTGGCCTAGCAATGCAACAGCATGACCTGCTTTACCGTGTTTACGCACGCCGACCGCGGCACGTGAACGGCATAACCGCGGTGTCTCAGCGCTTTGGGTTCCCCTCGCCGGATCTTTTATCCTCTGTATCTGAATCATGTTTATCTTGTGCTCAGACAACGACGAGTGCCGGCTCAACAACGGCGGCTGCGACCACGTGTGTCGCAACACGGTGGGCAGCTTCGAGTGCAGCTGCAAGAAGGGCTACAAGCTGCTGACCAACGAGAGGACCTGTCAAGGTAAACACCATGCTTCAGTGCATTTTGTTAATGACCTGCACCACGGCAGGCATAGCAAAACACAAAAACACATGTCTACGGTAGAACCGAAGACATTTAAGTTTAGATTTACATTCAGGGCATTTAGTAGGCCCTTTTATCCAAAGCGACTCACTATCAGTGCATTTGTCAGAATAAAGAGAAAATATATATTGCTGTCGGTACAATAAAGATATTCATATAAACAAATGCCAAGCACTTACACTTGCTTGGTAAGACCATCGATATACTCGATTCTTACTCAAAAAGCCCTTTAAGCGAGCGTTATGCAACGCTGTTTCTTGCCCCCACACTGGGACGGTGTGATTGAGAATGGGTTAGGGTTAGGGATGCCTGCAGGCGCTTCCTGGTGGTGATTGTGGGCCGGCATCCAGCAGCCGGCCCGCCTGGCCTCTCCCTGACTTGTTTGCCCGTTCGGCTCGGTGGCAGCCATTGCTCTGCGGGAGCCGGGGGAGCCTCACCGCAGAACAAATAAAGAGTTTTGCCACGGGCCGAAACACAGGTGTGGGGAATTAAGAGCTGCTGCAGCTCCGAAACCTCTGGCTCCCCGGGATGAATCGGGCCGCCCCGCGACAGGAACATCTGGGGAAGGAAGACAGGCCAGGGTGGAACGCAGTGTTGGGCTCAGTCTCTCTCTCTCTCTCTCTCTCTCTCTCTCTCTCTCTCTCTCTCTCTCTCTCTCTCTCTCTCTCTCTCTCTCTGGAAAAACAGATGAGATGCCTTTTGTGTTGCCCTTGTGTCTTTATTGATGTGGTCAATCAATACACAGCCTGGTATACATCAGTGTCATGCCAGACATTTCTGCTTGTTGTTTTTTTCCCTGTGCCGGAGCATCAAATTAAATCCATCGCCAGGGCAACGCCGCAGAGCCATTTGTCATGTGGTCGACGAAATACATGTCGCGCGGGGTTGTTGTTCTTCTCTGGTTATGCGGCGGCGATTTCTTTTCTTTTCTCTGCGCTCAAAATTTGTCAAGTACGGTCGGTACGTGTCGGAATGTCCGCACCTTCATCATGGCAACGTGCCGCCTCCAGAGGCCATGAGGGCTGCTGTGGGAGCAGCGGCCCGCCTGCTGGGAGACGGGCTGTTTTGTCTCGGGAGAAGGGCTTGTGATAAAAGTTCCCCCCCCCCCCCCCCCCCCCCCCCGTTGAGTGAGGAGATGTCAGGCTCACACGCTCCGCTGCACCTTTCTGCTACATCTCTCCTCCCACGCGGGGCCCGACCGTCCATGCGGGGTCTGGCCCTCCACGCGGGGCCGGCGTCGAGGGCCAGACCCCGCATGGGCGGTCGGGCCCCGTGCGGTCGGGCCCTCCTCCTCTTCCTCCTGCACCGCCGCAGCCGCCGCTGCTTGGGTCGGCCGTTGACATGGGGTAATGGCATCAGCCATTCACAAACCGCCATCATTATTTTATTCGCATTATTTCATTTTTTTCTTCTTCGTTTGGTTCAAAGTCTTGTGCCGTGAGTTATTTTTTATTTTTCTCGCTTTTTTTTTCTCGTCTCATATCATCGAACGTCACTGAAACGTTTCAAATCCACCGGTGGCACGAGTGCAACGCTCCCCCCTGACGCCCAACAGGGGGAGTCCGACGGCCATCTGCACCCAGCCCTCAAAACGTCTTCATTCATGGCTGGCTCTCTGCTCATGCCTTAGTGACACTTTAGCCGAGAGTTTAGCGCGAGAGAAAAAACAGCAAAATGAGGGCAGCGTAACGGTGTGGCGGTGTGGCGTTTGTTGGTGTGTCGTTGTGTGGGTGTGTTGCGGCGAGGCGTTGAGGTGTGTAAGCCACACCGTGTGTTTATCTCAGTTTGAACAGTCACGGTGTTTCCCTGCTGTCAGCGAGCGCGGCCATCACTCAGGACAAGGCAAGTCTGGCCCAGCCCCGCTAAACCTCTCCCAGCATTCCTCAGACCTCTTCCATCTCCCCCCCCCCACCTCAACCCACCCCACCCTCCATCCCCCCACCCTCCTGCTAATCTAGGACTAGAACATTGGCAGGCAGGCGTTATCAGATGCCAGGGCCAGGCCGGGGCTGTGGGAGATGGGAGGAGGTGTTGGAGATAAGGCTCTTATCTGCGCTGTGTAAACAGTAGTTGTCTCTCTTTGTCTCCCTGTCCTTTTGTCCCCGCCTGATTTGCATGCCTTGGATTGTTTTGGTCATTTTTTTTCTGTTGTTTCGTTGGTGTTTTTTTTTCCACAAGGGGTGGAAGTCAGGGGGTCAGGGGTCAAGCCCGGGCTCCCAGGGGCCGATCCTGACCCGGGGCGGTGAGTCAGCAGAAGCTGAGAGAGCCTGGTGTGAGATTTGAGGATCAGAACGGTTCCTTGTGGTGCATTGTGGGTTGGGGGAGAGGCCCCCCTCATCAGCAGCTAACGTGGAGGGAAGATGAAATATGGAAAGTTATTGTCAATCATAAAGTCATTGTCAATCATAAAGTTATTGTCTATCATAAAGTTATTGTCTATCGTAGAGCTTCGACGGAGAAGCATCTTGAGACACACATGGCTCACACCGGGGAAAGGTTTATCTCATTCGACTGGGTCTCGCACAGTTTTACAGTTTTTAAAGGTTAATTCCAGAGGTTAATGGCAGTGGGAATAAAGCAATTTGTAAAGGCCAGGTTAAGATAAGTCTACAGCCTGCACTGTGATCTTGTTTTTTTCCCGTATGCAACGCCATGCTCAACTACCAACGTCCACAACATGATGATCAGTGAGGTTCAGTAATGATAACAACTTCCCATTTTGCATTTCGTAATGCATTTTGTTAATGTGTGCTGATTTGAGGAAGAAAGTTGCCTCTGAATTCACCCACATTGCTTTGGTAGGAAGAAGATATATATTCCGTCGTGGTGCGTCCTTTATTTGTTCTTGTTGTATTTGGACACTGTATTGACTGTTCAGACCCAGAGCTCAGACAGCGTTATCTTTCACACCAAATCAAACGATTTGTCTGTGAGACCTATCTTTTTTATCTTTCCTTGTTTCCGAGATTATTAAATGAAAAGAATGAAACGTTTGTTTTCTTTTTCAACCTTTTTCTTTTTTTTACCTCAGCGCATTGGGCCTCCCCAAGTGGTTAAGACATCCTGTCTGCTCTCTCTGTAAGCTGATCACTTAATAAGCTTTTAATCCCAACCCCTCGTCTGAGGTGCTCGCACAAAGGGCCTGCCAAGTTAGGCATTCTCAACGGAGAGGAAAGAGTTTCACTGTTTTGAGGGATTAAGCCCATTGTGACAATTTGCCGACTGTTCAAAATATGTCAGAATGTGTAGGGCTCGTCCTTCAAGGTAACCGCCTTTTGTTCTCTCTTTCTCAAGCTACAAAACATCAAGGCAACGCGTGCATGCCAGAAACAACTCTGACAAAATCACCTCCCCCCGCGGTACTGAATGACATCCCTGTCCCCATCATGCCCAGGCAGCACGCACAGCACTAGGGAACAGGGAATAGCTGACTCAATAAAAATAAAACTTGATACCTAATGAATGTTGACTGCCCACGATCACCTAGCTTCATTTTGAATCCCTGTGGATGTGGGACGCAGGTTTTTACAAATGAAGACCAGGTAGTGGTATTAAGTTAATGTCTCAATATTGGTATGTTTCCTCTGTAATAACAAACCAATAAGAAGGCCGGCGTAGATCATGGGTGTGGCCCTGCTGTCTTTGGGAGGGATTGCTGACCCGCAGTAGATGACTGACACACATAGACCCGCAGTAGATGACTGACCCACAGTAGACCCGCAGTAGATGACTGACCGCCAGTAGACCAACAGTAGATGACTGACCCACAGTAGATGACTGACCCACAGTAGACCCACAGTAGATGACTGACCCACAGTAGATGACTGACCCACAGTAGACCCACAGTAGATGACTGACCCACAGTAGACCCACAGTAGATGACTGACCCACAGTAGATGACTGACCCAAAGTAGACCCACAGTAGACCCACAGTAGACACACAGTAGACCAACAGTAGACCAACAGTAGACCCACAGTAGACCCACATTAGACCCACAGTAGATGACTGACCCACAGTAGACCCACAGTAGATGACTGACCCACAGTAGATGACTGACCCACAGTAGATGACTGACCCACAGTAGATGACTGACCCACAGTAGATGACTGACCCACAGTAGACCAACAGTAGATGACTGACCCACAGTAGATGACTGACCCACAGTAGATGACTGACCCACAGTAGACCAACAGTAGAAAACGGACCCACAGTAGATGGCTTTGCTCTGCTTTTTCAGTCTGTAACTGTGGTGCAGACTGTTGTCATTCATGGATGACCTTTACCAGATATAACGATAGTTTGCGTTTATATATTTCAGAACACGGAGGGGATGTGAGGCCTTTGCTGACTTACAAGGACATTTATCATTGTTAGGCTGATGATTCCCAGGTGGCCCCAGATCTAAAGGATTTAAAAATGTGTTTTCCCTTTAAAAGAACAAGTGAAGAACATTGGAAGGGGGGGTGTTGGCGTGTGGGTAGAAGGGAAGGGGGGGGGGGGGGGGGGGGGGGGGTAAGGAGATGAGACTAAATGACCAGCTCCAATCCCAATCTTTATTGTTTCTGTATTTTCTGTCACTTTTCTTTATACCGTTATTTTTTTGACAGAAGACATTCAGTTATGAGCAACTCATGACAAAAGAGCGATTTGTTTGAAAAAGTCACGGATACAAATCTGTTTATTAAACACTAGCTTTGCATGTTCTAACTGTTCCCCTCTCTCTCCCTCTCTCCCTCTCACCCCTCTCTCCCCCCCCCCCCCCCTCTCTCCCTCTCTCTCTCCCTCGCAGACATTGACGAATGTTCTTTTGACAGAGCCTGCGACCATTCCTGTGTCAACTCTGCAGGCAGCTTCCAGTGCCTGTGTCATAAAGGCCACGTCCTCTACGGCCTGGCCCACTGCGGAGGTGAGGGGCCACCATTCATTTTCCCAGTCCAACACCAACACACTTCTTTCTTCCTTTCGCTCCCTCCCGCAATTTCCTGTAGCACCTCCCTCCTCGTCCCCCCCTCTCTGTCCCCTGAGCTACCAGTAAGGGTCCACTCAGGGGGTCAATGGGAACACGGAGGAAAATGTTCTAAAGACGCACGAGATGGAGAGTGAGTGGGGGGGGGGGGGGGGGGGGGGGGGGGGGGACGGACGAGATCCAGGTCCATGGGACACGGAAGGAGTGTTTTGATTTTGGCTTTGCTCTGATGGCCTGTATGTGTGTGTGAATGTGTGTGTGTGTGTGAGTGTGTGGGTCTAAGTTGTATGAGTGTGTGTGTTTCTGAGGTGTGTGTGGGTCTGAGGTGTATGAGTGTGTGTGTTTCTGAGGTGTGTGTGAGTGTGGGTCTGAGGTGTGTGAGTGTGTGTGTTTCTGAGGTGTGTGTGAGTGTGTGGGTCTGAGGTGTGTGAGTATGTGTCTGAGGTGTCTCTGTTTATCAGTAGTTTGATTCTGCCGCTGTTGCCCAAGGGCCACACAGTAGGTGATGAGGAAGGCAAGAGACACTACTCGCACTTGGAATACATATAATATTGTACCTTGTTTCAATGAGTCTCTTGCTCTGTCTGTCTGTCTGTGTGTGTCTCTCTCTCTCTCTCTCTCTCTCTCTCTCTCTCTCTCTCTCTCTCTCTCTCTCTCTCTCTCTCTCTCTCTCTCTCTCTCTCTCTCTCTCTCTCTCTCTAATCTTCTCTTTCTGTTGTTCAGTCCACGCAAACCCTGCACAAAGATATGCATCTCCAGAAAAGACTGGAGGAACAACAGACATGTACCGAGAAAAACAAAAACATAAAATTCATAACAGACTCGTTTCAAAATGAGAAAGTAATTTAAATTAATGCAAATTAACCGTTATCGTTTAGGACCATTCAATGTAGAAGAGAATATTATTTAAATTGCCTGTGAAAAGGGTTCCAGGTGTGTGTGTGGGTCGGCCACAGATGTTTTTCACTCCTCACGTCCCTCTGAGCACTCGCTGTCAGTCCGTCTGTTCTCCAGAAACACAGAATTTGATGGCGCTCCCGGACACACAAAAACCCACTCACCGGCCTACTGACTAACCTTACTAACCACCCAAAAACCCTCTCACCTGCCTACTTACTAACCTTACTAACCACCCAAAAACCCACTCACCTGCCTACTGACTAACCTTATTAACCACCCAAAAACCCTCTCACCTGCCTACTGACTAACCTTACTAACCACCCAAAAACCCTCTCACCTGCCTACTGACTAACCTTACTAACCACCCAAAAACCCTCTCACCTGCCTACTGACTAACCTTACTAACCACCCAAAAACCCTCTCACCGGCCTACTGACTAACCTTACTAACCACCCAAAAACCCTCTCACCGGCCTACTGACTAACCTTACTAACCACCCAAAAACCCACTCACCGGCCTACTGACTAACCTTACTAACCACCCAAAAACCCACTCACCTGCCTACTGACTAAACTTACTAACCACCCAAAAACCCTCTCACCGGCCTACTGACTAACCTTACTAACCACCCAAAAACCCTCTCACCGGCCTACTGACTAACCTTACTAACCACCCAAAAACCCACTCACCGGCCTACTGACTAACCTTACTAACCACCCAAAAACCCACTCACCTGCCTACTGACTAAACTTACTAACCACCCAAAAACCCAATGCAAAGGCCATCGCGGAGCTCTGAGGGCTCTTCAATATTCCAAAGTGGTCGTTAAGAGTACTTTAAGAGCTGCGTGCCGAGGTCTATCATCTTCATCGTCATCATCCTCATCCTCATTATCAACCTCCTCATCCTCATTATCATCCTCATCTCTTCTCTGGGGAGATCTCCAGACTTGCAACACGGCGGTCATTTGAGTTGGACTCTTGGTCGCCTAAAACAACAGCATGTATCCCAAAGGAGCCAGGCCCATCCTCAACATGTGGATGTTACCAGCGTGTCCTCGCTGTTGTTCAGCCACACCTTCGCAGCGATGATGTGGAAAAACCGAGGACGGACGCAGACGGCGATCTGCCACGTGGCTGCTCTTCGAGACTTAGTTTGGTTTCCCTGAAAATAATAAGAGCTTTGATGGATGAGCGGGGTTTCGTTGGAGATTTGCTCAGGGCGGTGGAACAATGGAGTCCTGCTGTCTAGTTAGGTGACGCAAGGGAGAAATTACAGACGTCGGCAAGAAGGCAATTACAGTGGCACCTAGCGCTCAGACCCGCTGACACACCGAGGGGCTTTTAACTGTTACACACACAGGGATGGATTCTGTGTATACACTTTGGGAAGATGTGATCACAAAGCGTTGTGTTTAAACAGAGAAAAGCAATCGTCAGACACACACACAAACCATACGCATACGCACGCACTTGCGCACGCACACACACACACACACACATGCAGACACACACACACACACACACAGACACACACACCCCTATGTCGAAGGCCTTCCTGGTTTATACTGCAGATGTATTACCTCCATTCAATTCAGAACAAAGACCTAAGAGAGAAAGGTCCTCCGGGGCTCATAAGTTGTGTCACACCCGATACAGGAGAGGATCCCGCATCGCCCGAACCGACATCTTCCCCTTGAGATGAGAGCGTGCGAGGGTGCCCTGGTGAGACGTGCATTACTCACAGTGAGCTGCCTCACTGTTCACTACAGTCTAAACACAGCTGATGAAGTCATCATCTTCAATCTGGGAGAGCGGTGGCGCTGTGCTCACATCCTCGTCTCCCGGTGAATTATTGAACGGGACAGGGGAGCACATTTCATATCAGTACACCGCATCATCAATCACGGCTGTTGAATCTCTCTGGTGTGCTCTGTCTTCCTCCCTCTGTCTCCCCCGCGCCCATTTCTCTCCCTCTCCTCTCTCTCTCTCTCTCTCTCTCTCTCTCTCTCTCTCTCTCTCTCTCTCTCTCTCTCTCTCTCTCTCTCTCTCTCTCTCTCTCTCTCTCTCTCTCTCTCTCTCTCTCTCTCTCTCTCTCCGGTGCACCTTTGACCCGTCCAGGGTTTCTTCGGACCCTGTCCGGTCCCTGCCTCTGGTCCAATATCCAGAGCTGCTAGGGCCTATAAGCCAATAAAATGCCACGTGGGGAACAGGGAGAACAACCAATCACTTCTGTTTGACACGCGTGCTGTTAATCATCTCCCAACTTCTGACGTTGTTTATCGGAGTGACGTCATCGGAATGCTTAATTAAGCGCGGCCCTCCGTCTGGTTCCTCTTAAATCTTCTTCATAGAAACGTTGCTGTGTTGTTGTTTTTTTGCTATCACTAGTTTTAAAGTATTATTTTTTCATCTTCCAACCACTCCACACCAAAACACCTTCTGAAAACGCTCTAAAATTAATGTTCCCGCAGATATTGACGAGTGCAGTATAAATCGAGGGGGCTGCAAGTTCGGCTGCGTCAACACGCTTGGCGGCTACGAGTGTACCTGTCCGCCAGGATTCAAGCTGCACTGGAACAGGAAAGACTGCATTGGTATGTATGCGTCTGCACTGCCCCCTGGTGGTCAACAACAGCCACAACCGATTCAAAAACGTGCAGAAGAGCAGAACAGCTGAGTTCTGTTTGGAACAGCTGTTTCGGTAGTTTCTATTTGCATTACTGGCAGGCGGTTGGTCTGTTGGGGGGGCGCCAGGGGTATGCGAGCACTGAATGTGATTCACTTTTACATTTTGTTGTGTGTTTTGTGTTCTCTTAGAGCTGGTGAAATGTCCCGCGGGTCTCCTGGCTCCGAAGGCGACACTGACCTGTAGCAAGGCGGGCAGGAAGGAGAGCTGTTCTCTCACCTGTTCCTCTAAGGCGCATTACCTATCAGGTAGCGCACCTTGGATCACATAGCAGCACCAACAAATTCCGACATCACCAAGTTCACCAAAATCCAAATATGAACCCGAGCGTTGAACAACGGTTACATTTGCTTTCTCTTCTGACATGTGTTGCAGAGTCAGACAGCAGCTACTCAGTAAGTTGTGGCATCCCCATCGTCAGAGGAAAGTCTTCTTCCAGGCTCAATGCCAGCAACAGTCAGAGCTGCATAGGTTCGCCCGCCAACAACCCCCCCTCCCCTTTATATTCCTCATATACGTACCATTAAAGCACATGTCATCCTCTTCCTCAAAAACATCAACTTCAACATCATCATCATCATCCTCCACACATCACTTCCTGTCGGCGCTCTGCCCCTCCCTGCCCCTCCCTTCCCAGCGTACCTGACCTGGGCTGTGAGCGGGGTTTCCGTGGCGATAAGAGTGTTGATGTCCTAGTGTGCTCCTCTGGCTCCTTCCTGTAGAGACTCTGGCGCCGCCGGTGAAGCAGACGGCGTCCTTCAAGATCAAGGACGCCAAGTGTCACCTCCACCCCAAGCTGACAGGCCGCACGGAGGACCGGGGCCGCACCCAGGGGCCCGGTAATCCAGTCTCCCTCTTCATGATGCCATGGGCGTCTCCGTGGTGATCCTAATGGTCGCTGTTTAGAAGACAATCAACACCGGTTCAAATGATCACATGCTGCAGCTGTATGCTTTGATGGCATGGCATGCATACTGTTTGACGTGTATAGCCCTTAATCCCAGTCTCCCCAGCCGTCCCAGTCCATATTTTACGACACCCCCTAACCTATTTACATTTAAGGCTTTTATCCAAAGCGACACATTCACACACTGACGGTGGACGCAACCATGCAGGGAGACAGCCCGCTCGTCAGGAGCAGTTAGGTGTCTTGCTCGGGGACACGTCGACACTCGAGCCTACCAGTTACAGGTCAACTGTAGGTTGCTAGTTGGATCTCTACCTTCTCTACCTCGGTAGAGCAGGTTGACCTGTAACTGGTGTGTGGGACTGTGCTAGTCCCTCTTTGTTATTCACTAGCAACGTAGAGATTGCTAGTGCGATCTCTACCTGCTCTACCTCGGTAGAGCAGGTAGAGATCCTCGGTAGAGCAGGTAGAGAAGGGTGAATGAGTGAAGCCTACCACCCGATTAACTCTTAGATATAGCCTCGTCGTTACAGCACTTGTGAGACGATCTTCTGCTGCATCACTTAACACACCTGCATGGACTATCTTTTGTGTGTGTGTGTGTGTGTGCGTTTATATACGATGAACAATGTAGACCGCTGTGACCCATAGGTGGTGGGCAGCCCTGCAGCAACTGTCTGGTGACCTTCGTCAACCTCAAGTGCGACTCGTCCAAGAAGACCAAGGGGCGTCGCGCCCGCAACCCCTCCAACAAGGAGGTGACCCGCATCACCCTGGAGCTGGAGGCCGAGGTCAAGGCCGGGGACACCACAGGTCAGTGTCTGGACGCCACGGCGCCACCGCCAGAGGCACCCTGTGGGGGAAGGGAGATGGAGACGTGGACGATAGGGGCGCGGGAGGAGTTGGTGTTGAGGACCGCCTGGTGTCCCTGCCTAGTTCCTGCCACGCGTCTCTTAGGATAAATCATCTTCTGCTGATTTATTAACGTACCGTTAATGTGTTCTACCGTTTCCGTAGAACACATTAAAAGGAATGTTTTCCAAAACATTTCCAAAATACATGGAATCAAGCAATCCTTCATAGTACCTTAGAGCTGGCGTCCCCCTGTTTGCGTTACCGGAACACTAGCAGAAAGCTGTGCCCTCAACACAGCCAATAACCTGTATCTATCCATTGGTCACCCTCACCCCAGGGAGCTGCAACCTGAGCTGCCTGCGGCAGCGCATGGAGAAGCAGGTGAAGACATACATCAAGGCCCTGAAGAAGTCCATCAACCAGGAGCGCTTCCTGATCCGCGTGGCGGGGCTGGAGTACGAGGTGGCCCAGAAGCTGCCCCAGGCCGCCACCAGCCTGGAGAATTGCGGGCCGGGCCGCGAGAGGGACAACGGGCGCTGTGGTAAGAGAGGGGAGAGAGGGGGAGATTTGGTAAGAGAGATGGGGGGGAGAGGAGGGAGAAAGGATGAGCAGGGGAAGCTGGAGATGTTTACCTTTATTGTCCGCTGGTTGGAGTTTCGCCTTTAGCGCCATCTAGTGGTGGTCAGAAAAACAGACACGTGCGCATTCGAATAACAGGCAGCCATACAACTAAGGATGGTCTGAAGGGTTGAAGGGTTTCATTGGGGTTCAGTGGGGCCTCATAGGCTTAAAAGTGTGTGTGTGTGTGTGTGTGTGTGCTAGTCCCTCTAACCAGAGTCCCTGTGCCTGCCGTCCCATCAGTCAGGTGCATGTCCGGCTCCTACTACCAGGGCGAGCAGGAGCGCTGCGTCCAGTGCCCGCCCGGGACCTTCCAGGAAAGGGAGGGCCAGCTGGCCTGTGACCTCTGCCCCGGGAGTGACGGCCACGGGCCAACCGGAGCCCGCAACATCTCCTCCTGCGCAGGTAGAAACCAGTCTACACACTCACTCACTCACTCACTCACTCACTCACTCACTCACTCACTCACTCACTCACTCACTCACTCACTCACAAACACACACACTCTCACACAGTCACACTCTCACTCACACACAAACACACACACCCCGAACACAAACACTCACTCACTCACTAAACACACACACACTCATACACACACCCTCCCTCAATCAGACACACACACACACACACTCACTCACTCACTCACTCACTCACTCACTCACTCACTCATAGACACACACACAAGCACACACACACACACACACACACACACACACACACACACACACACACACACACACACACACACACACACACACACACACACACACACACACACACACACACACACACACACAAGCACACACACCCTGGTGCAGCCCGGTTCAGAAGGTCCCATGCATCGATGATGACGCTTCTCCTTCCTCCCCCCGCCCCCGCCCCAGGCCAGTGTCCCACGGGGTCCTTCTCCAGCGATGGCTTCAAGCCCTGCCAGCCGTGTCCCTTGGGCATGTACCAGCCGGACCTGGGCCGCACGCTGTGCTTCCCCTGCGGAGGGGGCCTGGGCACCAAGAGGGAGGGCGCCAGCTCCTTCCACGACTGTGAGGTCAAAGGTCAGTGGGTTTATTTTTGTTATTCATTTTTAATCCTTTGTCCCCAGTGCATGATGTCATCGGTCTTCGTTTCACCCGCCATCTCCGTGACAACAACACGACTCCTAACAAACGGTTCCCTCTTCTTCTTCTTCTTCTTCCTCTTCGTGGCTCCACAGTCCAGTGCTCCCCCGGCCACTACTACAACACCACCGTGCACCGCTGCATCCGCTGCCCGCAGGGGACCTACCAGACGGAGTTCAGGCAGAACTACTGCATCTCCTGCCCCGGCAACACCACCACGGACTTTGACGGAGCCACCAGCGTCTCGCAGTGCAAGAGTGAGTACAGGGCAGCGACGCCGTGACAGAATGCTGTCAGCCATTCCTACGGCTACTCACTCTGTACTAGCGGTTCTCTTAAATGGGCCGTATCATACCACCTGGTTTTATTCTGAGTTGGACACTCCCACAGGAAAAGGCAGATTTTCAAACATTCTATAATGGCTTATCCCACTCACAGCTGGTGGTATAATATCAGCTCATTGATGAACTTGGTCGGACAGCAGTTATATTTAATTTTTGTTTCCTCCAATTTAAATTAAACGACCAAATAAGTTCCAAAGATTTTATTTATTTTTATGCACGCACATACATACATACATGCATACATATACACGCAAACATATACACAAATATGCATTGATATAAAATGCTTATAAAAAGTGGTATGTTTGACAAAATAAATGGCTATATTTAAATAAAAAGTAATGTTTTGTGTGTGTCTTTGTGTCTGTATCTCTGCCTGTGTGTCTGCATGTTTGTGTGTCTTTGTGTGCCCGTGTGTGTGTGTGTGTGTGTGTGTGTGTGGTGTGGGGGGGTCCAAACACGCGTTCAGACAGAGAATGCGGTGGAGAGATGGGTGACTTCACAGGCTACATCGAGTCCCCCAACTACCCGGGGAACTACCCGGCCAACGTGGAGTGTGTGTGGAACATCAACCCCCCCAGCAAGAGGAAGATCCTCATCGTGGTGCCCGAGATCTTCCTGCCCTCCGAGGATGAATGCGGAGACGTGCTGGTCATGAGGAAGAACTGTGAGTGCTCGGTCTGATGCTTCTCCCTCTGTGGTCAGTGGTTGGTTCCTGGTTGGTTACTGGTTAATGTGTTTGAATCATAAAGTCAGTGAACTACCTAGCAGGGTGATATAATTGACATATTTTGACAAGGCCCTTTTTCCCCCTGTGTAAAATGTTTCAGGGTCATTTTGGATAAATTCCAGGACAATTTGACAAAATGTCCTGTGACATTTTATGTCGCATGACAGACCATTCAATCACTGCAACTACTCATATTAAATCACAAACACAGATAAACGTCAACAATTATTTATTAATCAGGCCATTAAAAAATACAACGCAAATATTTCTAAATATTTTTAAGGGGTAAAATGCGATGAGCCCCCATTCATTTCAGACCCTGCTACCTTGGCAACCGAAAGCAAGATGCCTCACCCATACCTGCTCATGAATGCCTATAGATTTCTATGGAAGGCTTTGGATAAACCACTTTTTTTGAGCTGAGCTGCTTGTAGCACTAGCATCAAAAGGCAGTCCCTGCAATGCATTGTCGTGTTGGTGTGTGTTCCACCTTTGTCACAACTTGGTTGCACTAGAGAGCTACACAGCATTGACATGCTCTGATCCATTGGAATGCAGAAGCTCTTCATTCATTGATGCTTGATCATAATAAACAGTGACATAGCCATGGCAAACAATTTGACTGATACCCCTTCTTAGTTCTTCTTAGCATGTTGATGTTCGTTTCATGTACCATGATGAAAATATGGCATTGTTACACATGCGATCAGCCATCCAGACACCTGTGAAGGGCCTTCACAGGTGAAGGGCCTTCACAGGTGAAGGCCTGTGAAGGCGGGAAGGACAGAGGATAGGAAAGAGAGGTAGTGGAAAATTGGATCAACACTTTGTTGATTCGCTGTGGAACAAACATTTTAGTCCACTCCTTGTGTTGCCTCATCAGTGTAAACAGGCACATCCACGTCTAGGGTTTCAGCACTCTGGCTGCACTGGTTAAAACTGAGGCTGCCACACAGGAAGTGGATTTAAGTGGTTGGTTTCACCGCGTATAAACGGAGCAATGGTGCGTTTTTCATCATGGGGACACGGGTGTGAGTACGGTGCACGACATACGAGTCAGGGCCCCGGACTAAAAGTGTACGACTGCCAGCAGAGAGACGAGACGTCTAGCCTGCCGCGCAGTTAGCAATTCATCCAAACGTACAACGTTGTATTCTCCCTCCCCCTCCGCAGGGTCGGCCACGTCCATCACCACCTACGAGACGTGCCAGACGTACGAGCGGCCCATCGCCTTCACCGCCCGCTCCCGCCGGCTCTGGATCAGCTTCAAGTCCAACGAGGCCAACAGCGCGCGGGGCTTCCAGATCCCCTACGTCACCTACGACGGTAGGGCCACACCGACACGTCACACCTTCACCTTTGAAGGGAACCGTGCGCGCCGGTCAACGTGATTACACAGCACTGCATAGGGGCCATGGTGACGGTGTGTGTGTGTGTCCTTTCAGAGGACTATGAGCAGCTGGTGGAGGACATCGTGAGGGACGGGAGGCTCTACGCCTCGGAGAACCACCAGGAGATCCTCAAGGTGCCTCCGTCCGTCCGTCTGCTGCGGGCGGTTGTCATAGTGCACCTGGTGTTTTGGGGGGAGGGACCATTTACTTTTTGATGGTCTTTAAACTGATGGGTTTATTTCACAGCGATAGTGCACAACATACCAGACACACCAGAGATAGCTACACGCTACATTCATCTTTAGTCCCTGAGTGGGACCATTGACACTCACACGTACATTTTATGAAGAAACAGCAACACATAAGGAGCTTATAGAAATAGTGTGTATATATATGTGTGACTGTGCGTGCATGCTGCTATAGACATGCTCTCAATATAACATTCCTTATTCTCCACCTCTTGGCCTCCCGCAGGATAAAAAGCTGATTAAGACTCTTTTCGACGTGCTGGCTCACCCCAACAACTACTTCAAGTACACCCCCCGGGAGTCCAACGAGATGCTGCCTCGCTCCTTCATCCGCCTCATCAGCAGCAAAGTCTCCGCCTTCCTGCGACCATACAACTGACAACCCCTGCCCCCCCTCCAACCTCTTCCTCCCCCCACCCCCCCCTGACCTCTTCATCCCCTCACCCCCCAAACCCGCAGGACTTCCAACTCAAACCATCATAACCATGGTATGCTTATCTTCCTCCTCCCTGACATTCGTCAACAACCACAACAACAACAACAACAAGGTTGTGGTTCACTGCCCACAGACGGCTCCAATGGGGACCTCCAGCCATGGTTGAGGTCTCCGCTGTGAGTGTGTGGATGACTGAGCTGAGCAGATGTTTTTGTGATGAGGATGTATGTGTGTGTGTTTTTTTTTGTTGCCGCCCTGTGGGTTGAAACTACCGAAAAAGGAAAAGACAAACTTTGGCTCCAAGACGGAGTCAAAGGCAACCACCAAATTACGATTATATCTGTTTCAGTAATGTGGTAACGTTAGAGGCTTGGTGTGTGTGTGTGTGTGGTTTGTGCGTGTGTATGTGTGTGTGTATGTGTGTGTTTGTGTGTGTGTGTATGTCTGTTGATGTCCGCGGTTAGTAATCACATCCGCAATCTATGTTTATCTGTTGCTAAAACAAGCAGGATCAGTCGCTATTCCCCATGTCCGTTAAGCTCAGCCCTGTTCTGTTGGAGCTCATGGAGCACTTCTCCAGTTTTGCTGTTAAAACAGTCATTTATTTCTGCCCAGAAGGTCCGTCAAGACACACTATCCGCCCCCCCCTAGATCCTTCTCCATAGATTATAGAGATTATAGGTTCAACAGAAGGGAGATGAGAACATTAAATGCAACACAGTTTCTCTACACAGAAAAAAATCCATTTCCTTTTTTGTTCTTTCACATTTCTTTTTCATTTCAATCTTGTAAATAGTGAAAATACATAGACGAGGGTTGAATCTTTCTTTTAATCCTAATTTGCATCAAGCATGATCCCTCCCCCCCCCCCCCCCCCCTGAAAAAACTCTGTCAGCCCCTCTCTTAGCCCCATCTGAAATCCTTTTAATAAAACACTCCCGTTTGCTTTTACTGCAATTTTTAATCAGAATAAATAAAGCTCTTCCAAAGAATGGCAGGGGCAGACCATGTTACATTCCTGATGAACATGAACACTCCTTAAACTAGGCTATACACCCCAACATAACTACATTGCATGTGAAATGTGCTTTGGCTGTCAGCGAATGTAATTTAGAGTTCTCCCCTTGCTTAGCGTTTTCTACGCATCAGTCACTGTGGGCAGAGATTGGAAAATGAGGATTTTTTATATATATAGTGTTACTTATCTCTTGAAAGAGAAAGTGTCAAGACAGTGTATTAGAAATGTAACATTCCTGATTCCTGATGTTTAGAACGTATTTTGTTTTAATGTCAAAACCGCGAACAAAACAGGGTAAAATTGATGTGCTCGGAATCCAAAACACTTGATTTGGGTCTTAGGAAGCTTTCCAGATAGATCTGGGCACCAGTGCAATCAAATTGTTACTGACAATTGCATTGTCACTGACCAAACGACAATGATAAAATAGAATAAAAACTATTCTGGAAACTCAACCCCCTAAATAAAAATAAAAGAATAACGAATTCCTTCCCACCGTTTGCCATTGAATAAATTTCAGCAAGATGATACTGGTTTTGTACTTGCTTTGTAAATATAAAAAAAAAGTAATGATAGTGTATAGTGTCTCATACACAAAGGTTTTAGTTGTAGGTATCTGAACATCAGGATGACACAAAGGGATTGTGACCACATTGTCAAACACCAGGGGGGGCAATGTGGAGCTGTGCAGATCTCCAGTCATAAGGAAAGTGGAAATATTGATTTAATTTCACCATGTGCTCGCCCAGTTGGGCATTGATCCCAGCTCATTGGCAATCAATCAAGTATGTTATGTGTGGCTCTGGAGTCAAATACGTTTCCATCCTTCTATAGTCGTCCCTCCATTCCATTTGTCCTGCAACCTGATCTTTTTGTCGCCTTTTAGCAAGAGTTTGCTATGATGTATCATAGAGTTGATATTTGCACTTGAATTGTTATTGCTCATGTAAAGAAATGTCTGGATTTGTATTGTCTTTTTAAATGAATGAAATTTGTGTCGTTTTTTTCCATAGCTCCTTTTGTTCATAAAATACTCTCACTCACCATTTAGTCAGTAGAAATGAAACACGTAACCTTATCCATTGTAAGAGAAAATAACTGTACAGAGGTTAATGCAACTGGAATGTGTACTTGTTACTGTCCAAAACACCAAAATAAACAAACTGTACTTCATCTTAATATATTCTGTTTATTATTGCCAAAGATGACCGATGATCAAACATTTAATTGTATCACAAAAGATAGCCTTATCAAAAATGCATTATTTTTGTGGAAGGCGAAGTACATAGTTTGCATATATGACACTGCTACCCCGATCAAGGCCAAATGTGCTACTTTTCCGCTGAAATTATGACTTTATATACTCTTGATGGTTGGTTGGATAAGAAATGTTGTTGTGAAAGGTCTTATCCATGATATGCATTCCCTCCATATGCATTCCCTCCATATCCATTCCCTCCATATGCATATCCATACCCTGTAATAAAAGAAAATAGAAAGACATGAACTGTATGAAAATAGTGAACCAATAATGGGGAGACAGAGAGCAAGTTAGAGCAATGGTGGAGCACATGAAAGTGGATCTATGCTCCGGCAATCCTACCATGTTAAAGTGCAATTTCTGGGCCGGAAAAATAAAATCAGCAGAAGGCTGAGTTACGCTTTGTTTTCTGTCCCGTTCCGGAGATATAGTTGATGAAGCTTTCAGAAATAGATTTTCTACAGTGGCCAATCTAAACGTATTGAATTGAAACCTTACAGGCAGATTTTCTTTTTTTAATTTACTAGTGCTGGTGCAGATTTCAGCTGTTCTGCCATGGGACATTAAACATGAACCTTAAAGGTCCCATGGCATGCTACTTTATGGATGCTTTAATATACTGTAGATATTAGTGGGCCCCTAACACAGTATTTGAAGACGTTCCCGAAATTCAGCCGTGGTGCAGAATTACAGCCACTACGAGCCAGTCGCACATTGAGCTTTCCCCAAACGCGCCGTTTCGGTGTCTGTAGCTTTAATGCAATTGAGGAGGAGAGAGGCGGGTCAAGGAGGAGGGTGGGGGTGTGGACCTGAGCAGCATGCGGCCACGGAACCATGCGCTCTGTTTACAGTGGATGTATCGCAATGGCGAAGCGCACACAGCCTTTGGCCGTGTTCGGTAAATATTCTAGAACACTCAGGGTGCTCCGGTGGGAGTCCTGGAGCTCTATATCTAAATAATATCATATTATACATAGATATCTATATCATATAATATATATTATCACGGCCAATAGCTGTGTGCACCTCCAGACGATATTATGAACCTCAAACGACTGCGTCGGGTTCTCTGACGTCTCTGGTTCTTCCACTTCCACATCAATCTGAAGTAGACTGAACCGCGTGCTGCCCGCTGCCCGCTGCCAGGCGGTGGTGCTTCGTGGCGGTGGTTCCTAGTGGCAGCGGGCGGTGGGCAGCATGTCGCAGTTCATGTACTTCAGGGAGTCAAAGCCAAAGTTCCTTTCCCCCAATTCCTTCTCAACCAGGGCTGAGGTTACCCCAACTACTGTCTCGTGGAAATACCAGAGAAAAGAGTCGACGTGTTATGCGCCATAACAGCAACAGCAGAACGGTTATCCATGAAACAAAGAAGTGTACAACGCTTGCGTTACAGTGTGTGTAATCACACACACACACAGACATGTGGCGCTCGCACGGTCGTAGCTCATTGTCTTGCCGGGCCAAATTCTCTGGGCGGGCAAAGCAGAGTAAGGGGAGGTAATTTGGCCCCTTATGACGACATATGGGGCCACATTCAGCGCGCTTGAGCTTTCATTTTTACAAAGGCGAGCAGGATGCCTAGTGCTCGTTTTACACCAAATGCTAGTTTTAGCCACTGGAGGACGATAGGCAGGCTAGGGGAACTCATATTAATGTTAGAAAACCTCATAAAGTGAGATTTTCATGCCATGGGACCTTTAAGTTTTACTTACAAATGCATTGGGGAAGAGCGGGGGTCCATGTCCCCTCCTGGCTACAGGACACGGAGGCCTGGCCCACCAGAACGTAGCCAGAGTTGCATGAGAAGGTCATCCAGGACCTGTACCTAAACGGTGGGCGCCACAACCCTGACAGGGACGAGTGCGGCACGTTTGGACGAGGACATTCAACATCTGTAAGGAAAAAGACATTCATCTGGTCGTATTCTTAGCACAAATTGTATTGATTAATATATACACAATATGTTTTAAATGGCAAATAATAATAACACTTTTAAGCACTTTTCATTAAAGGGATACTTCACCGACACAGAACCGCCGTTCTATCATTATAAAATCGCTATTATAATATAATATTTTTTCTTCCCTCAGTCTAACCCAGTCTTCCCTTGGCCCAGCTGTCCTCCTTACATTCCTCCTGACCTGACGACAAATGGCGCGTTTGACGTCATGTCAGTAGAAATTTGCTTGCCTGCTAAAAGCATGGACCTATTAAAGAAGGCTAGAAGGGCCGAGGGCTAGAAACCACCGGATCCACAAATTTGTAAGCCCACAAATAAAGAATGAGGCGGACAGGAGCTCGCGTACGAGATGTAAACACAAAACTCCACCATGTTTCTTCACCGCTTAGCTAGAGAACTAGACCGACACAAACCTCCGAACATGGCAAAAGCTAATTTGCAATGGGAAACAGCCGAAGTGGAGAGGAAGAATTGGGGGAAGAAACGTTGGCTTTGACTCTCTGAAGTCCAGATTGAACTGCAACTTCAGATTGATGTGGAAGGACCAGAGACGTCGGAGAACCCGACCCAGTAGTTTTTTCATAATATCATCTCAAATAACTCTGTCGGGTTCTCCAACGTCTCTGGTTCTTCCACGTCCACATCAATCTGAAGTAGACTGAACCACGACATGGAGGAGAAAGGGACGGTTGACCGCTACTGCCTCCTGCCGGAGCCTTGCAGCAGAGGCACCACCGCCTCCTGTAGCGGGCAGCGCCGAGGCGGTGGTCCCTCGGCAGCGGGCAGCGGGGCTCAAGCGGGAGACAATCACTGGCAACAATCCCTTTCTCCTCCATGTCGTGGTTCAAGTACTTCAGGGAGTCAAAGCCAAAGATCCTTTCCCCCAATTCCTTCTCAACCATGGCAGAGATAACCTCATAAAAGATGTGTAAATCCCTTGCGTTACAGTCCTGGAGCTCTATCTCTAAATAATATCATATCATACATAGATATCTATATCATATAATACATATTATCACGGCCAAAAGCTGTGTGCGCCTCCAGACGATATATGATATAATCTCAAACGACTGCGTCGGGTTCTCCGACGTCTCTGGTTCTTCCACTTCCACATCAATCTGAAGTAGACTGAACCGCGTGCTGCAAGCTGCCCGCTGCCAGGCGGTGGTGCTTCGTGGCGGTGGTTCCTAGTGGCAGCGGGCGGTGGGCAGCATGTCGCAGTTCATGTACTTCAGGGAGTCAAAGCAAAAGTTCCTTTCCCCCAATTCCTTCTCAACCAGGGCTGAGGTAACCCCAACTACTGTCTCGTTGTGGAAATACCAGAGAAAAGAGTCGACGTGTTATGCGCCATAACAGCAACAGCAGAACGGTTATCCATGAAACATAGAAGTGTACAACGCCTGCGTTACAGTGTGTGTAATCACACACACACACAGACATGTGGTGCTCACACGGTCGTAGCTCATTGTCTTGGCGGGCCAAATTCTCTGGGCGGGCAAGGCAGAGTAAGGGGAGGTAATTTGGCCCCTTATGACGACATATGGGGCCACATTCCAAATCAGCGCGATTGAGCTTCCATTTTTACAAAGGCGAGCAGGATGCCTAGTGCTCGTTTTACACCGAACGCAAGTTTTAGCCACTGGGGGACGATAGGCAGGCTAGGGGAACTCATATTAATGTTAGAAAACCTCATAAAGTAAGATTTTCATGCCATGGGACCTTTAAGTTTTACTTACAAATGCATTGGGGAAGAGCGGGGGTCCATCTCCCCTCCTGGCTACAGGACACGGAGGCCTGGCCCACCAGAACGTAGCCAGGGTCGCATGAGAAGGTCATCGAGGACCTGTACCTAAACGGTGGGCGCCAAGACCCTGACGAGAGGGACGAGTGCGGCACGTTTGGACGAGGACATTCAACATCTGTAAGGAAAAAGACATTCATCTGGTCGTATTCTTAGCACGAATTGTATTGATTAATATATACACAATATGTTTTAAATGGCAAATAATAATAACACTTTTAAGCACTTTTCATTAAAGGGATACTTCACCGACACAGAACCGCCGTTCTATCATTATAAAATCGCTATTATAATATAATATTTTTTCTTCCCTCAGTCTAACCCAGTCTTCCCTTGGCCCAGCTGTCCTCCTTACATTTCTCCTGACCTGACGACAAATGGCGCGTTTGACGTCATGTCAGTAGAAATTTGCTTGCCTGCTAAAAGCATGGACCTATTAAAGAAGGCTAGAACGGCCGAGGGCTAGAAACCACCGGATCCACAAATTTGTAAGCCCACAAATAAAGAATGAGGCGGACAGGAGCTCGCGTACAAGATGTAAACACAAAACTCCACCATGTTTCTTCACCGCAAAAGTTCCTTTCCCCCAATTCCTTCTCAACCAGGGCTGAGGTAACCCCAGCTACTGTCTCGTTGTGGAAATACCAGAGAAAAGAGTCGACGTGTTATGCGCCATAACAGCAACAGCAGAACGGTTATCCATGAAAAAAAGAAGTGTACAACGCTTGCGTTACAGTGTGTGTAATCACACACACACACAGACATGTGGTGCTCACACGGTCGTAGCTCGTTGTCTTGGCGGGCCAAATTCTCTGGGCGGGCAAGGCAGAGTAAGGGGAGGTAATTTGGCCCCTTATGACGACATATGGGGCCACATTCCAAATCAGCGCGATTGAGCTTCCATTTTTACAAAGGCGAGCAGGATGCCTAGTGCTCGTTTTACACCGAACGCAAGTTTTAGCCACTGGGGGACGATAGGCAGGCTAGGGGAACTCATATTAATGTTAGAAAACCTCATAAAGTGAGATTTTCATGCCATGGGACCTTTAAGTTTTACTTACAAATGCATTGGGGAAGAGCGGGGGTCCATCTCCCCTCCTGGCTACAGGACACGGAGGCCTGGCCCACCAGAACGTAGCCAGGGTCGCATGAGAAGGTCATCGAGGACCTGTACCTAAACGGTGGGCGCCAAGACCCTGACGAGAGGGACGAGTGCGGCACGTTTGGACGAGGACATTCAACATCTGTAAGGAAAAAGACATTCATCTGGTCGTATTCTTAGCACGAATTGTATTGATTAATATATACACAATATGTTTTAAATGGCAAATAATAATAACACTTTTAAGCACTTTTCATTAAAGGGATACTTCACCGACACAGAACCGCCGTTCTATCATTATAAAATCGCTATTATAATATAATATTTTTTCTTCCCTCAGTCTAACCCAGTCTTCCCTTGGCCCAGCTGTCCTCCTTACATTTCTCCTGACCTGACGACAAATGGCGCGTTTGACGTCATGTCAGTAGAAATTTGCTTGCCTGCTAAAAGCATGGACCTATTAAAGAAGGCTAGAACGGCCGAGGGCTAGAAACCACCGGATCCACAAATTTGTAAGCCCACAAATAAAGAATGAGGCGGACAGGAGCTCGCGTACGAGATGTAAACACAAAACTCCACCATGTTTCTTCACCGCTTAGCTAGAGAACTAGACTGACCCAAACCTCCGAACATGGCAAAAGCTAATTTGCAATGGGAAACAGCCGAAGTGGAGAGGAAGAATTGGGGGAAGAAACGTTGGCTTTGACTCTCTGAAGTCCAGATTGAACTGCAACTTCAGATTGATGTGGAAGGACCAGAGACGTCGGAGAACCCGACCCAGTAGTTTTTTCATAATATCATCTCAAATAACTCTGTCGGGTTCTCCAACGTCTCTGGTTCTTCCACGTCCACATCAATCTGAAGTAGTCTGAACCACGACATGGAGGAGAAAGGGACGGTTGACCGCTACTGCCTCCTGCCGGAGCCTTGCAGCAGAGGCACCACCGCCTCCTGTAGCGGGCAGCGCCGAGGCGGTGGTCCCTCGGCAGCGGGCAGCGGGGCTCAAGCGGGAGACAATCACTGGCAACAATCCCTTTCTCCTCCATGTCGTGGTTCAAGTACTTCAGGGAGTCAAAGCCAAAGATCCTTTCCCCCAATTCCTTCTCAACCAATGCAGAGATAACCTCATAAAAGATGTGTAAATCCCTTGCGTTACAGTCCTGGAGCTCTATCTCTAAATAATATCATATCATACATAGATATCTATATCATATAATACATATTATCACGGCCAAAAGCTGTGTGCGCCTCCAGACGATATATGATATAATCTCAAACGACTGCGTCGGGTTCTCCGACGTCTCTGGTTCTTCCACTTCCACATCAATCTGAAGTAGACTGAACCGCGTGCTGCAAGCTGCCCGCTGCCAGGCGGTGGTGCTTTGTGGCGGTGGTTCCTAGTGGCAGCGGGCGGTGGGCAGCATGTCGCAGTTCATGTACTTCAGGGAGTCAAAGCAAAAGTTCCTTTCCCCCAATTCCTTCTCAACCAGGGCTGAGGTAACCCCAACTACTGTCTCGTTGTGGAAATACCAGAGAAAAGAGTCGACGTGTTATGCGCCATAACAGCAACAGCAGAACGGTTATCCATGAAAAAAAGAAGTGTACAACGCTTGCGTTACAGTGTGTGTAATCACACACACACACAGACATGTGGTGCTCACACGGTCGTAGCTCGTTGTCTTGGCGGGCCAAATTCTCTGGGCGGGCAAGGCAGAGTAAGGGGAGGTAATTTGGCCCCTTATGACGACATATGGGGCCACATTCCAAATCAGCGCGATTGAGCTTCCATTTTTACAAAGGCGAGCAGGATGCCTAGTGCTCGTTTTACACCGAACGCAAGTTTTAGCCACTGGGGGACGATAGGCAGGCTAGGGGAACTCATATTAATGTTAGAAAACCTCATAAAGTGAGATTTTCATGCCATGGGACCTTTAAGTTTTACTTACAAATGCATTGGGGAAGAGCGGGGGTCCATCTCCCCTCCTGGCTACAGGACACGGAGGCCTGGCCCACCAGAACGTAGCCAGGGTCGCATGAGAAGGTCATCGAGGACCTGTACCTAAACGGTGGGCGCCAAGACCCTGACGAGAGGGACGAGTGCGGCACGTTTGGACGAGGACATTCAACATCTGTAAGGAAAAAGACATTCATCTGGTCACTCGGTCGTATTCTTGGCACAAATTGTATTAATAAATATATATACAATATGTTTTAAATGGCAAATAATAATAACACTTTTAAGCACTTTTCATTGAAGGGATACTTCACAGACACAGAACCTGCGTTCTATCATTATAAAATCTCTATTATAATATAATATTTCTTCTTCCCTCAGTATAACCCAGTCTTCCCTTGGCCAAGCTGTCCTCCTTACATTTCTCCTGACCTGACGTCAAATGACGCGTTTGACGTCCACCAATTTGGACCGCTATTTAACAGTGGAACGGGTAGGAATCAAATGGGTTTCCCGTACGTAGGGTAACCAGACGTCCTGTTTTGCCAGGACTTGCCCTCTTTTTGAGACACGGGATTTTGGCCTGATAACAAATCAGGGGCGTTAGGCCTATAATCCCTTGGACGATCTGGAGGTATGCTTTGTTGATCTGAATAAACGTTGTGTCTCAGAGTGATACTGCCTTGCGTCACATTGATTCTCGAGCTTGCTGCTTTGCTTAGAGACGATCCAGAGCAAGAGACTACACCACATCAAGCTACCGAAATGGTAGCGAAAGAGCGCATAACAGTGTTTTTGGCTGGGTTGTAGGCAGTGGAGGGAAACACAGAAATGTGTTTGCCTGCTACAAGCATGGACCTATTAAAGGCCGTGTTGAAGGGTTTATTTTCCAACAAATTTTTGCAATTTGCTTGTTGGTAATAAAGATTTAAACTGTTATTTATTGTATTTAATGTTGTTAGGTATCACAAAACGGAATGTAATACGAAAAGTAGGTACTATTTTAGCAGTTTGCTATTGATTCTCATTTCCCCCAGAATGCATTGCATGACGTCACGTTGGGGAGACACGGACCAAAGCCGCATTGAGACCTTTGAGAGTAGAGACTAGTAAGAGAGTGTTCAGCAGATTATTCTGATACATAGATAAATACATAGATATTATATATATATGCTACACATGAATATCCTAAAACGGCGCAATTTGATTGGATCGCTATCTCGGGATATTGAGCAATATCCCATGATTGACATCTCAAACTCGATATTGTTTTCATCCAAAATGTCGCTATAAACAACAAATAAACCTTCGGTCTCGGGGGCTATTCCCAACTATTCACTTCGCCTTCAGTGAATAATTGTTGATTAATAGCCTAGATAGATAGATACAGGGCTCTCAAGTCTCACGCATTCGGCGTGAGACACACGCATTCGGCGTGAGACACACGCAATTCAACCAATGCACACCCTCACACGCCACACTTCGTATTTCTCACGCAGAGAAATTACCAGGATAGCGTCCACCAATTTGGACCGCTATTTAACAGTGGAACGGGTAGGAATCAAATGGGTTTCCCGTACGTAGGGTAACCAGACGTCCTCTTTTGCCCGGACTTGCCCTCTTTTTGAGACACGGGATTTTGGCCTGATAACTAGTCAGGGGTGTTAGGCCTATAATCCCTTGGAAGATCTGTAGGTATGCTTTGTTGATCTCAATAAACGTTGTGTCTCAGAGTGATACTGCCTTGTGTCACATTGATTCTCGAGCTCGCTGCTTTGCTTAGAGACGATCCAGAGCAAGAGACTACACCACATCAGGCTACCGAAATGGTAGCGAAAGAGCGCATAACAGTGTTTTTGGCTGGGTTGTAGGCAGTGGAGGGAAACACAACATTAGGTTTTGAATAACTGGTGTAATGGCCACTTCTATTTGGAAACGAGACAAATACCATGGTCAATAATAACATGGACAGTCGGGTCACAAGTTCATCTGGCTGCCTCCTGCTCTTAGGAAGAAGACTAGTTGGAGTTTTTAGTACTACAGCTGATGGAGTCTCTGTGGCTCTACGGCGCAATGGAATGGAATCTCAACTACAAATATTTTTCCCCCAAAATGGTATGAGTTCGAATCCCGTAATGTATGCTTTGTTGATCTGAATAAACTTTATGTCTCAAAGTGATACCGCCTTACGTCACGTTGCGTTGCTTAATGCAATTAAGATTAAGCAATTGCATTGCTTAATCCGATCTAGCTGTCCCATGTAAACGCATGGATTTCCGAAGTCGCTGCTTTGCTTTCAGATACATCCAGTGAAAGGGGACAACAACACCACATCAGGCTACCGAAATGATAGAATGAGCGCATAACAGTGTTTTTGGCTAGTTTCAAGCAGTGGGGGGAAACATTAGGTTTTGAATAACTGGATGTAAAGGCGTCTTATTTTTGGAAACGCGACCAATGCATGGTCTTAAGTACATGGATAGTAGGGTCACAAGTTGATCTGGCTGCCTTTCCTGTTTTTAAGAAGAATTTGTGATTTTTACTACTACGGCGGAAAATTTCCCTGTGGGTCAACAGCACAACGGAATGGAATCCGAACTTGTTACATTTACCATTTATTTTAGCTTAAAACGGTTCTACGGGACAAGTTCCTCCAATTAGACTCCAAATACGAATGAGATGGGAATATTTTTGACATTTTATTGAAAAACAAATCAAAGAGGCATTCGCAAGGACAGCTACGTGTCTGGACCCGATTTCCAACAGCTGGCGTAGCCACGACTACAAGCGACGCATTCGGCTGATGGTCACCAGTTAACACGGTCACGAAGAACCAGAGACGTTGGAGAACCCGACGGAGTCGTTTGAGATGATATTATGAAATAACGACTGGGTCGGGTTCTCCAACGTCACTGGTTCTTCCACGTCCACATCAATCTGAAGTAGACTGAACCGCGACATGAGGAGAAAGGGATTGTTGCCCGCGATGGTTGACCGCGATCGTCTCCCGCCGGAGCCTTGCTGCAGAGGGACCAGCGCCTCTGCAGCGGGCAGCGGTCAGTGCCAAGGCGATGGTCCCTCGGCAGCGGGCAGCGGGAAGCGGGGCTCAAGCAGGAGACGATCACGGGCAACAATCCCTTTCTCTTCCATGTCGTGGTTCATGTACTTCAGGGAATCAAAGCCAAAGTTCCTTTCCCCCAATTCCTTCTCAACCTTGGCTGCGATAACCCCCACTACGAGTCTCGTTGTGGAAATACCAGAGACAAGAGTCCGACGTGTTATGCGCCATAACACCAACAGCAGAACGGTTATCCAAATAACAAAGAAGTGTAAAACACTTGCGTTACAGTCCTGGAACTCTTTATCTAAATAATATCATACATAGATATCTATATCATATAATACATATTATCACGGCCAAAAGCTGTGTGCACCTCCAGACGATATATGAATCTCAAACGACTGCGTCGGGTTCTCCGACGTCTCTGGTTCTTCCACTTCCACATCAATCTGAAGTAGACTGAACCGCGTGCTGTCGGCTGCCCGCTGCCGGGCGGTGGTGCTTCGTGGCGGTGGTTCCTAGTGGCAGCCGTTGGTGGGCAGCATGTCGCAGTTCATGTACTTCAGGGAGTCAAAGCCAAAGTTCCTTTCCCCCCAATTCCTTCTCAACCAGGGCTGAGATAACCCCAACTACTGTCTTGTTGTGGAAATACCAGAGAAAAGAACCGACGTGTTATGCGCCATAACAGCAACAGCAGAACGGTTATCAGAATAACAAAGAAGTGTACAACACTTGCGATACAGTGTGTGTAATCACACACACACACACATGTGGCGCTCGCACGGTCGTAGCTCTTTGTCTTATTGGCGGGCCAAATTCTCTGGGCGGGCAAGGCAGAGGGGAGGTAATTCGGGGAGGTAATTTGGCCCCTTATGACGACATATGGGGCCACATTCCAAATCAGCGCACTTGAGCTTCCATTTTTCTAAAGGCGAGCAGGATGCCTAGTGCTCGTTTTACGCCAAACGCAAATTTTAGCCACTTGGGGACTATAGGCAGGCTAGGGGAACTCATATTAATGTTAGAAAACCTCATAAAGTGAGATTTTCATGCCATGAGACCTTTAAGTTTTACTTACAAATGCATTGGGGAAGAGCGGGGGTCCATCTCCCCTCCAGGCTACAGGACACGGAGGCCTGGCCCTCCAGAACGTAGCCAGGGTCGCATGAGAAGGTCATCAAGGCCCTGTACCTAAACGGTGGGCGCCAAGACCCTGACAGGGACGAGTGCGGCACATTTGGACGAGGACATTCAACATCTGTAAGGAAAAATAAATTTAATCCGGTCACTCGGTCGTATTCTTAGCACAAATTGTATTGATTAATATATATATACAATATGTTTCAAATGGCAAATAATAATACTTTTAAGCACTTTTCATTAAAGGGATACTTCACCGACACAGAACCGCCGTTCAATCATTATAAAATCTCTATTATAATATAATATTTTGTCTTCCCTCAGTCTAGCCCAGTCTTCCCTTGGCCCAGCTGTCCTCCTTACATTTCTCCTGACCTGACGTCAAATGACGCGTTTGACGTCATGTCAGTAGAAATTTGTTTGCCGGCTAAAACCATGGACCTTTTAAAGAAGGCTAGAAGGGCCGAGGGCTACATACCACTGGTTCCGCAAATTTGTAAGCCCACAAATAAAGAATTAGGGGGACAGGAGCTCGCGTACGAGATGACAAAATCACAAAATTCCACCATGTTTCTTCACCGTTTAGCTAGAGAACTAGACCGACACAGACCTCCGAACATGGCAGAAGCTAATTTGCAATGGGAGTCCAGATTGAACTGCAACTTCAGATTGATGTGGAAGGACCAGAGACGTCGGGAACCCGACGCAGTCGTTTTTTCATAATATTCTCAAACTACTCCGTCGGGTTCACCGACGTCTCTGGTTCTTCCACGACTCTGGTTCTTCCACATTAAAGGTTGTGTCAGCGATTCTGGTTGCCCTGACTTCCGTTGCGAGATTCCAAACAAACAGAGCCAGCTAGCCCCTCCCTCCCGTGTTTTGAAAATGATCATGGACACGCATTTTCATGAACGTGCATGACCATGAACGCGCAACACATACGACACTCGAAGGGTCGCATAGCCCAGGCACGAGCGCAAAACACCACAACACCCACCCCTTTTCTGTGATTGGTTGGAACACTGTTTATTTTGATTTTGAGGTGTTGGTAGTACCATTTGTTTTTGTGTGCGATCTCGGAGCCTAGGCTGGCTAGAGAGACGAGGTTTTTTGACAGCCGGCTTATGGGACGGGCAGCTTGCGGATCGTGAGGAAAAAGCAGATGAATGTGATACTTTATGTTTCAATCAGAATCGCTGATACAACCTTCAATCTGAAGTAGACTGAACTGCGACATGGAGGAGAAAGGGATTGAGGCCCGCGATTGTGGAAAGTGATTGTCTTCCGCCGGAGCCCCGCTGCCGTGGTGCGGAGTGAACGTTGATTGGCTGTTATATTATGCTGATTGGCATTGTGGGAGTTGTCGTCTTCAATCCGCAAGCGCCAAAAAGTCACTGTCTCCCTTTCCTTGGTCAAGGGGGCACAACATTTGAAATTTATGCTACTATTCGACTAAATATATGACCCACTTTCAATACAGATTCATGTCTCCACCGGTGAAGTATTCCTTTAAGGTTATCCCGTAGTACTGTACAAGGCTAAAATATGACATACTAGGAAAGCTAAAGCAACAATATACATACTAGTTCCTAACTAAACCTAAATCAAATAATGGATTAAAATGATCTTTGTTCTGATGGGGGGGATGTGGAGTGGTACCTTTGCAGACGGGAGGGGGGGCACTCCAGGTCGCGTTCTCGCTGCACGAGATGGCCTTCTGGCCCACAAGAGTGCCCTGACGGCAGCGGAACATCAGAACCTGTCTGTACGCGTACGAGGCCTTCCAGGGGCCCAATGTCTCTGTGTTGGTCTCTGGTTTGGTACACTGCACGGCTAGGGGACGCACGACACCACACACACACACACACACACACACACACACACACACACACACACACACACACACACACACACACACACACACACACACACACACACACACACACACACACACACACACACAGCTTAAACAAAGGCTGCGGAAATACCAACAATACCAAAAAGGTTCTGGAAGGTGACCTTACTGCGTATTGGGGTGACACTGACCTTCACAAAAGGCTGGACGTTCATCCCAACCACCACTCAAGCAGGTCCTGTTGGCCTTTCCCACCAGCAAGTATCTGGTAATGGAGTGCGGGAAGCTGTTACAGCTACAGATTATATTACACTCTTTCTCCATACATCACTAAATAATCAAATGGCTCATTTGAATGACACACACATGCACACACACACACACGTGCACGCAGTCTTGCACGCACGCACGCACACACAGACCTCTTACCCCTTGGCACAGACTGTTGTGGCTGTGTGTCCAAATTCTACACCAGTATAGATGACCTCTCCGTTCAGGATCTCTCCAGCAGAGCCACATGAACTGCCTGGTGTGAAAGATCAAATCATCAATCTGGTGGTCAGGACCCTCATAAACATCTACCTCTGTTGAAGGAAAGCTAAAGCAACAATATACTTACTAGTTCCTAACTAAACCTAAATCAAATAATGGATTAAAATGATCTTTGTTCTGATGGGGGGGATGTGGAGTGGTACCTTTGCAGACGGGAGGGGGGGCACTCCAGGTCGCGTTCTCGCTGCACGAGATGGACTTCTGGCCCACAAGAGTGCCCTCACGGCAGTGGAACACCAGGGCCTGTCTGTACGTGTACGAGGCCTTCCAGGGGCCCAATATCTCTGTGTTGGTCTTTGGTTTGGTACACTGCACGGCTAGGGGACGCACAACACCACACACACACACACACACACACACACACACACACACACACACACACACACACACACACACACACACACACACACACACACACACACACACACACACACACACACACACACACACGCGCACACACACACACACACACACACACACACACACACACACACGCACACACACACTTCAAACGAAGGCTGCGGATATATAAAACAATACCAAAAAGGTTCTGGAAGGTGACCTTGCTGCGTATTGGGGTGACACTGACCTTCACAAAAGGCTGGACGTCCATCCCAACCACCACTCAAGCAGGTCCTGTTGGCCTTTCCCACCAGCAAGTATCTGGTAATGGAGCGCGGGAAGCTGTTACAGCTACAGATTATATTACACTCTTTCTCCATACATCACTAAATAATCAAATGGCTCATTGGAATGACACACACACGTGCACGCAGTCTTGCACGCACGCACACACAGACCTCTTACCCCTTGGCACAGACTGTTGTGGCTGTGTGTACAAATTCTACTCCAGTATAGATGACCTCTCCGTTCAGGATCTCTCCAGCAGAGCCACATGAACTGCCTGGTGTGAAAGATCAAATCATCAATCTGGTGGTCAGGACCCTCAAAAACATCTACCTCTGTTGAATGCGATACTGGAGTTATTTATGCAATAATTAATAATGAATTTACTTATAAACTATAGGCTACGGTAGGTTTTTTCAAATAAGGTTGAAACCACAGAGAATTTCTTACGTTCACATTTTATGGTTAAAGGCGACCATGTAAATGTTTTACGTAAACATCTTCGGTATTGATTGCCCCCGGACAGAGCATATCCAACGGCACACGAGTAGCTGATTCTGACTCCAGGGGCGAAGCTGGTCTCTTTGTTTTCAAGGTAGGCATTGGCATCGGTGCTAACTGGCCTACCGCAGACCCCTGGAAAGGAAGAAAACGTGCTTTCAATTAAAATAGCATGTTTGTAATGTTTGTTTTTTTAACAATATGTTTTTGTTAATTTATTTTTCAACCAACCAAATATGAATAGTAGCAACAATTTTGGCTATACCTATACCAGTGAGGAGTATGAAACACTCTTTTAAAAAACTAAATCAGCTGTAAATGGAAAGTATTTAGAAATGTTTCTTTCTGACAAAACAATATTACTTTGAATCATTACAAATGTAACTCACAATAAGTGCAACAATGAAGATGAATATAAATCTCAAAAAGTGCAGCTATTATCCACTAACAAAATGTAAAGTGTCATTGTCATAATCATAATAGAGTATTATAGTGTGTTTACTTTTGTTTAGGATATTCTGGGTAGGCGTAGCAGAATCTAAATGACTCACCCCTGTTGGCCCCTTCACTGGTTTCCTACTCCCTACTGCCCTGGCCCAGCTCTGTACGGACACTATCATTTATGTATGTATTTGTATTTTCGTATTCAATAGTAGACCATGTAATAGGCTACGAAATCAACGCGCTGACCGATACATACATCTAATAGACAAGAATACCGGCCAATAGAAAATCGGGGGAGCGTTACCTTAAAAAATAAATAAATAAAATAAAGGGCTTTATTGTTCCACGTTCACAACGGAGATTACAAAGAGGGGGTGGGTCATTTAAACGAGGACTGTGCAAATCGAAATTTGAAGCAGTCGTAATATAACAGCCTACTACTGACGCACTTATGCAATACTATTTAAATGTCACGAAAGAACATAACAAGATACATTGAGCCATGAGCAAGGATTTGGATGGTGTTGCGGTTTGGGGAAGTTGAGCTACTCACGGGCGCACTTCGTCCACTGCCCCTCCAGACACCTAAGGACCCCCTTGGTCGTCTGTCTAGTTGAGCAGTCGTACAGCTTCTCTTCATTGGTCACGGCGCTCGTCTCTTTGTAGTTGTTTGCAGTTACCTTTGTGAACTCACCATTTTGACTATTTTCACAAGCGTTTCCTTGTTTTCGAGGTGCTGTTAAATAAAGAGAAAGTTAAGTAGATTTTTTAAAAAACGTTCACGTTTTTAAAAACTCCGAAACAATTGAGCTGTTGGGGGTGGGCTAAATTACCTGCAGCGTGGATCGAAAGCGCAAGAAACAAGAGCATCCCCACCTTCATCATCATCGGTGCCATGTTGCACTGTCGATGGATGCATCTTCACTATAAGGTCGAGTAAGTAGTGGGAGGTGTCCGGAAGCCCTAACACATTGGAAACAGGGTGTAGGCCTATTGTTTAGCCATTGGTATTTGGATTCATTTAAATTAATTTGAAAATAATAAAACTCTACTTTCGGAACATTACGTTGAAAAGGAAGAGATAAATACCACTGGGGGGTCTGCCGTTTGGAGGAGACCGGGACACCTTCAATGATGTAAGCAAGATCATAGAGATTGTGTGCAAGTGTATTCTTTTTCAAGCTTATCAAATAGCCCACAGTAATATTTTTTTTTTTCATATTTGAGACATGACTAACAGTCATTGGGCTCGTTTTACCAAAATGTTAGGTTATTCAAGTTTACATTCCCTAAACCTAAAGGTTTGGCATGACGTAAAAAAACGATTTTCCAATGCTCGTGTCAGGCTGTTGTGTAAGCTTACATTTGGGTGGGGCTCGGTACTACTCATGCCTCAGAATCAGGAAGCCTACATTTGCTAACCACAACTGTTCCTGTCTGATCATAGCTTCTCAGAACAGATAATATAATCCAATAGATTATTTAAAAACGCAGGGGATGGTGGAGGGACAGAGGGAGCCGCCCCCAGCTCGGCACCTGGCAGAGTGGCAGCTTTCTACTTCTTCTTCTTCTTCTTCTTCTTCTTCTTCTTCTTCTTCTTCTTAGCCCATGGCAGCGGACCCGCCCTCAGGTCGTGACAGAGATCTAGAGGAGGCCAGGCGCAGAGGGACCTGTTTGGCGTCCTCTTTCCCCCCAGTAGCCCCCTTGCGGCCTCTGATGGACAGAGCGCGCTACGACTGGTCAGGCCTGATCCTGGTGGCCCTCTGCGAGCAGTGGTTAGTGGAGCTATGCAGCCGGGGTGTTGGGCCCCAGGGGGTACGTCGACCCCCCCGACCACAGAGACGTGCTCCCGTCAGCGCACGTCCCCAGACCTGTTTTCTAACAATACAATTCAATTAAAAAAACCTTATTTATCCAGAGGGGCAATTTCTGAAGCTAGCAGACAGTAGAGATGGAGTGGCCGCGTGCCAGAGACAGAAATATACACAACAGTGACCAAAAGTTGCTCTGAAAGTCTTAAATCATAAAATCTTAAAAGGTAGTGGAAAGCACAATGGCTGTGGAAAGGGGGGGGGGGTCGTACTGTGATGGACCATTAGATGTGGTGATCGCACCCAGGTGAAGGAGAAAGAGGGGGTCGCCTGGAGTTTAGTAGGCAAACAGCCTACTAAACAGCCTACAGTGTGAAGGTTGCCTTCATTTATCACCTACCAGAGAACAACAGTTTGAAGGCCTTGTGAAGGACATGGGGGGGGGGTTGTAGGATGGAGTGGGCTGACTGAAGCGTTTGCTGGCCAGGCAGTGAGGTCAGAGACCCAAGGGCTGGCCTATTTGAACGCGTTCCTTGTTTTGGATTGTAAGACATTAGAACCAGCAGATGAAGAAAACGAGAACATGATCGTGCTTAAGGATTGAGGGCATTTCTGTTTACCCCCAAGGAGTTTAGCTCCTCAGGAAATATTAACACTGTTGGCACTTTTTGATGATTATATCCGTGTTTGCTTCAAAAGGCAACAATGATCCAGGACAGTGGTGTCAAGGTATTTACACTGGTTCCCCATGAAATTTGTGGCAATTCTCTGCCTAGTCGGGTCAACCGGATCCATAATCAGGATAATAATAATAATAATAATGCATTTTATTTAGAAAAGCGCCTTTCAGGTCACTCAAGGACACACACAATAAAACACACAATGAAATATACAAAAAACATGATAAAATAGACATAGAAAGGACAACATAATAAGTTAAAATACATAGGGCAGAATGGCAGGAAGCATGGAGGTTAGAGAGAGTAGGCAGTCCGAAACAGGTGGGTTTTTAGTTGTGCTTTGAAAATGGGGAGAGAGTCACAGTTTCGGAGGTCGGGTGGTAGAGAGTTCCAGAGCTGGGGAGCAGAGCGACTGAAGGCTCTGCCCCCCATAGTGCTGAGGCGGGCAGGGGGCACAGAGAGGTGGATGGAGGAAGAGGATCGAAGGGAACGGGTGGGGATGTTAATGTGCAGGAGATCAGAGAGGTAGGGAGGGGCGAGGTTGTGGATGGCCATGAATGTAAACACTAGGAGTTTGTAGTTAATGCGGTGGGTTACGGGGAGCCAGTGGAGCTGCTGGAGGACAGGGGTGATGTGATGGTATGAGGGGGTCTTTGTGAT
Organism: Gadus morhua; assembly: GCF_902167405.1. Lineage (NCBI taxonomy): Eukaryota > Metazoa > Chordata > Actinopteri > Gadiformes > Gadidae > Gadus > Gadus morhua. The sequence continues at coordinate 18,413,703 of NC_044048.1, read as the reverse complement.
GATGCGGGCGGCAGAGTTTTGGACCAGTTGTAGTTTGCGGAGGGACTTGTGGGGGAGGCCGAAGAGGAGAGAATTGCAGTAGTCCAGACGGGAGGTGACGAGGCTGTGAACAAGGATGGCGGTGGTGTGGGGGGTGAGGGAGGGGCGGAGTCTGTTGATGTTGCGGAGATGGAAATATGCAGTGCGGGTAATGGTGTTGATGTGAGAATGGAAGGAAAGTGTGCTATCGAGGATGACACCCAAGCTCTTAACCTGAGGGGAGGGGGAAACTGAGGAGCTGTCGATGGTGAGAGAGAAGGTATTGACTTTCGCTAGTGTGGATTTAGTGCCGAGGAGGAGCATTTCAGTTTTATTGCAGTTTAGTTTAAGGAAGTTTGAGGTGAACCAGGTTTTTATTTCGGAGAGACAGTCGGTGAGGGAGGGGGGTGGGAGTGAGGAATTGGGTTTGCAGGAAAGGTAGAGCTGGGTGTCATCCGCGAAGTAGTGGAACTGGATATTGTATTTGCGGAGGATGTGGCCGAGGGGGAGGAGATAGATGATGAATAGAAGAGGCCCCAGGACAGATCCCTGGGGCACACCAGTAGTGACTGGGGAGGGATTGGAGGTGAAGGATTTAAGCTGGATGAACTGGGTGCGGCCTGTGAGGTAGGAGTGGAACCAACTGAGGGGGGTGTGGGAGAGGCCAATCGAGGAGAGTCTACTGAGAAGGATGGGGTGTAAGATGGTGTCGAACGCTGCACTCAGATCGAGGAGGATGAGGATGGAGAAGGAACCAGAGTCAGCTGCAATGAGGAGATCGTTAGTGATTTTGATGAGGGCGGTCTCTGTGCTGTGACGGGGGCGGAAACCGGACTGGAAAGGCTCGCAGAGTGAGGATCCTTCCCAGTACCCTTGATAGGGAGGAAGGCCGCCTTGTTCACACTACATGCGTCCGTTGGCGTATGGCCGAGGGCGTGTCTGACGTATAGGGGATTAGTCTTTGTAGAGTTATACTGCAGCCAATCAAATCGCTCCCTCTACAAAGCCGATGTGTGGATATTAATTCAAAAGAGGACACAAACAGCAGGTGACTAAAAACAATCCTATTACTCCACATTTCTTTAAAAATAAACGGCCAGATTCTTCTTGCTTCTTCCTGCTAGTTATGCAAAATGGATCCAGGAAAGTGTGTTTGCATAACCGCGATCTGATTGGCCGACGGATCCGGCACTGCCTGAAAAGTTTAACATTTCGCAACTTTTTGACGCAGGCCACGGAGCCAAATGGACGGACGGAGGTAGTGTGAACAAGCCCTTGCAGAGATTTCATCTTGCCAAGATGCCCTCTGCAAAGGGGCGACCAAGGGAGCTGCTTTCACCTCTTAGCCCACTGGTGTGATTCCAAGTAGTATTCCTTTGGATTAGATGATACTAAGTCAAACAATTTTGAGTGTTTTGAAAGTTCCTCCTGATTTTTTTTGATTAGTATCAACTTATAATTAGCATCGCTTTTGAGACCAGGAAGAGTTGGAATGCTAAACAGAATGCTGCCAAATATCTCAAGTTGCTTGGCTCATATCAGCTCTTCATACCAAAGACTTCTGAGCCGATTCTAAAAATATATAGTCTATAAATTTGCTTGTATTGCTAAAACTGATGTTGCTAGAAAACAGTTCGAGGACCCATTTGAGAATAGTTATTTGATGGCAAGTGCTTAACTGTTTTTAATTTCAATGTTTTTAAACCCTCTTTGTCCAGAAGGAAAGGAATTTCCTGTTATGATAAAGGCTCTAAAAAGACAAAGCCGTTTCAAACTTGATTTAACTATCTACATCAATAACGTATCATGGAAAATGGACAGATATTAACATCTTCTAGATCAGATTACCTATGGCATAAAGTCTGATAACATTGAATCATTAATGTCACAAATGAACACTTATTGCAAAACTGTATAGAATAAACAACCAGGCATCAATGAGAAAAACATTTGACAAAAAGCCAGTGGTGTTACATTTTTCCATATAGGTTTTTATACAAAACTACAAGTTCCCCTAAATATGTACATTATGAATCTGAAGCAAAATACATTTTACATTTCAGATTGCTAAAATCAATGTTCACCTTCAAACAATGGAAAAAAAGACAGATAAGGAATTTTAATCTGCAGCAAACCAAGACTGTGTGAGGCTTTCCTTGAACAATCAGCCGTTGAACGGCACAAGGCACAGATTTGAAACGATTAACAAGTGGTGCAGCGATTACAGTGAAGCTTAGCCCACCATTCAGACCACATTTAAAACATAATAAATTAACCTCATTCGTTCACTTCATTATGTATATGATTCATACCTGCTGTTTTTAGACACTTACTTTCATTCGCTCATCTAATTCACTCATCAATCTAACACAACAACAACAACAACTATGGCAACGCAGAAGGCAAGACCCGGTCAACATCCCCTCTCCCTCCCTCCCTCCTCAGTTCTAAAATAGACGTGACCTTAAATGGCTGATTTGAGCTAGATGAATACCCAAGATACAAGATGAGAACCATTATCATGCTAGAGGTTTTTCTAACATCTTATTCCGCACTCCGTCGCCTGCTTCTGCTGGGCCGAAGCCATTCAGATTGTCCTGTGTTTAGGGGAGATGAAGGAGAGAAAGAAAGAGAGAGCAAGATGAAGCAGATGTTTTGGTTGGCTGCGCCTGGGTTAATATTGTGAAGTGGGAGCTTCCAGAGCCATGTGGAAACCATCGGTCTGGTGTTCCGCTTGTCTTCCTTGTCTTTAATACTAGGCGCTGGTACCCCTGAACTACCCTTTGACCGCCCCGATATTTTTGATTGATTCTTGTCATGGACAAAGATAACGTTGTGCTGCACTGCTGCAAGAGTCTGTGGTAGACTACTCAACTTGAAGAAAAGTCTTGCCCAATAAGCTTCTCAAAATAGTTTTAAATACATGCTGCAAAGGCCTCGAGTTCAATTATGTATTTAACTATTGGGTATAATGCGTGAGCTACATTTTTGGCCTTGTTCACACTGCAAGCCTTTATGCTTAATTCAGATTAATGATCTGATCAGACGGTTGGGAAGTACATGTTGTATTATAAATGTAGCCAATTTTAGATTTGAGATTGACATTATGACCAGATGGCCAAGGGCTACACAGTGAAGGCCGAACACGTAGGAGGCCTGATGCTGTATTCTACTGACGACCTCGCTGGTATCAATGATTATATTCTGCACAATCAGTGAACAGGCAAAACAATCCCAAGGAGGAACAGTATTTTCCTGTAGACGGGTTGTACAAAAGTAGTACAAATTTACACGACAAGAAAATGAAGTACTGTCATCACAGTTGCCCATAATAAGCATTGCCTTAAAATCACTAGTTATTGCTGCAAATTAATAATAGTTGAGTCTACTGTGGATCTCATTATTAGTCTGGAGGAAAGGTGAATTGCGGCCTTGCAGCTACAGTGGGGATCATGTTTACAGCATCATTTTAATTTCTGGACGTTAAGAACAAGAACAAGTGTAAACTTTGGAAATCAAAGTCATGGAAGGGCGGACAATGCTGAAACTTTACAAAAAGTATTCAGATTTTGTATATATTTACCAGCAGTCAAAATGACACCCTCATGGCAGTTCGGGTGTTTAACAAGTGTTACTACTTAGAAAGTGACTTTAGTTGATGTACGGTTATTAGAAAGGAGAATGTTTACGTCAAATTTGTGTCCATTTGGTCCAACATCTTGATGGCGGGTGAAAAGGTCTATTCTAACAAGACTCTATACCTCAAACCTTTTTTTCCCCCTTAACAATGTTCTAAATAATTCACAATATTCTTTCATAACATAAACACAAAATTGTCAAACATTAATGTGACTTAGAAGCCAGAAGCGCTGGTACCTCAGAGGCTTCGGAGAAATGCATGCTGGGAAGAGTAGGAGCCTGGGCCCGTCTGAGCGGGGGGTTACCAACGCTGTACATGCGAGGTCGCTTCACTTGGTCCTGGCTTGACAGCGGTGTGAAGCTGTTCCGCCGGGAGGAGGTCGTCGGCACGCCATCTGGTTGACCCTTGACCTATTTAGAAAAAGATCTATGAATCAAATGTTCCAAAATTATCTCAATCAGCGGAGTTGTTTTTGTACGTTTATCGGTTTGTTTGCTGGGAACTCTGATGAACCGTGGACTGTGTCAGACTATGACTTTGCGTGTGAAAGAGATGAGAGTAGGAGAGCAAAGAAAACAACCACTGACAAGCAACCCATTTTATCAGAGAGGACACTATGGTACAACTACCAGTATCTCCAGCCAAATAGGGACACAACAAGTCTAACCTCATTCCAATATGTCTCTGATGCCAGTTCAGACTCAACAAGATGTCCATGTTATTGGGCACGTGTGATTTAAAGAGGGAACTTTCTGTGGACGCTGCCAGGCCCTCAGGGTTTTAATGTTGACCACATCTGATGTGAGGGTGGGGGATCAGGCCCATCCTTCTAAGTAGTGGACGGATGGGACACATCACGCAGATGTCCACAGCCCCTTCCCCTCAAAAGGTATGTAGTGAAATGGAACGGAAAAGTTGCAGGAGACGGAGCACAGCAGTATTATGCATAAATACAACGGCCCACTTACTAAAGGTCTGTCTCTGTGAGTGTTAACAGCCTCCACCTTCAAGTCAAACTGTTCCACTTCACAACCTGCAACAACATGGTACAGAGGGAAAATAAATCAAAACCCAAAGTACATCCGAACCAAACAAATGATCAAACAGCTGATGATGCAATAGGCTTTTGCCCCGGAGTGAATCTCCTACCGTAGGCCACGGGGGTGAGCTTCAGGACGGTGTGCAGAGGGCACTTCAGGTAGGGCAGATCATCTGGGGCAACAAAGGGGTGTAATCAGAGTGTGGACTCGTAATGCAGAAGTGACTCATGTAAGGCAGGTACGAGCAAATATAGTGTCTGTGGGTTGTTTGGGGCAGTTCAGATGTTCAGAGAGTTGGTGTGTGTGTTTCAGTTTGGAGAATCTATATTGGTTTATGGAATATGTCAAAGTTAATAGTACAATGTTAATATATGTATACTGTATATAGTTTTTTGGCAAGAAAAAAAGAAAGAAAGAACATTTTATTTATATTGCACCTTTACAAAGCAAAAGCACATTTCTGAATGGCTGCCTACAGGTTTACGAAAGTACATCAAAGTAGCATAATGGAATATGATGGCAGCATGGCAGTCACATTATTGCAATAATATAACAGTACACCACCAGGAAGCGCCAGAGCAAGAGCCCTCACAGGTCTATTTCTCCCACAACCTCACAGCATCAAACGCCAAACCTCAATATAAACAAAATAACATTATAGCAGAATATGAACCATTTAATTTGTTCTTTCTTGTTTTGTTTTTTTGTATCTGAATGTTCCCCCACAACTCTTACAAATACCCTGTATTCAGTAGAATTCCAGATGTTGGGAATACGAAGGTGGGATGTGTGCAATGCCTGTGTAGGCGAAGCTTTCCAGGGAGCAGTCTGAGCTCTTGGTAAACACCACTCCCTGCAACGTCATGGTTAACCTCAGTCTGGGTTTAACTTTAAATAGCCAGCAGCGTCAACACTTGTTTCCTGCCATCATCCACCCATCCATGACTTACACTCTTCCTGGGTGTGTTTATTGACAAATAAATGTCGGGCTTATGTTTTTCCTACACTGTGATTAATGTTTTCGTGTTTTACCAGCGCTCTTGTCCAAGAAGTAGGCCAGGAGACAGCGCATGACGGCCTGGTGGCAGATGACAAGGACGTTCCCCTGTCTCTCCAGCTCCATGATAACCGGCTCCAGCCGCTGCACCAGATCCTGGTAGGACTGCACACACACCAGGGGGAGGGGGAGGCCACGTTAATTAAGTACTGTCATTAAGTTCATCCACAATAGCAGCGCTGCTAAAACTGAAGTAATTGTGTTGTGAACTTTATATGTGCAAATATAAACACAAAAAATAAGAAATGTTTTGGTTAACACAATACCAAATTAGGCCCAACATTGTTAAATATTTAATTAAGTCAATAAAACTCCAAGGGTGTGTATTATTTACAATAGCTGGACTTCAATAACGGGAAGCCTCCAACAGTTCCATCGCAATGCGTTCAGTTCAAGGACAACATTACCAAAAATGGCATATACAACTATCTAACAGATGTGTCCTTGTCAAGGCAAAAACAATATGCAATAGGGCTTGTATATCAGAATGCATCATGGGATTTTTGTTTGCATATTGAGAGGACAAACATAACAATGACCTCCGATGATGACATTCCTTTCACGATTATTTCCTCAACAATTCCCAAAAAAACATTACTACCAACACAACAACTTATGTTCCAGTGCTCCTATGCTTCCAAAATGGAGGGGATCATTGCGATATAACGTTACGATGTACAAGCCCTATATGCTCCAAACTTTTGCGGCTGCAAGCAACCTCGGGTTCGCCATCACCGCCCGTCGTAAGTTATTTTCAAACTATGGGGTCATTGGTTCTTGACCTATTCCTAACACATGTGTACTTATCTGAATTATACTGGACTGAATGATGATAAATATCTGACTGTATAATTTACAACGACAGAGAGTTTGAAAACAGTCAAGGCCCACCTCTCCTCCGGGGTAGCGGTAGAAGTACTTGTCCAGATCCCTCATGGCAAACTCCTCTGGGTGCTTCTCCTTGATCATCTCGTAGGTCATGTCTTCACACACACCCTGAACGCACACAAACACACATACACACACGATGAGTACAATAATGCTGAATCAGTATGAATGAACCAATCAGGGCTAGTTTTGTAGCTACCGATCAGGGAAATGCTCTCCAAAGTCAAGGTCCTAATTGGTTTTCTATGCCCAGCCACGCTGTTATGCCCGTGCACGATTGGCCATCGTATGGTTGGCAAATTCTGTAATCTCCTTGAGAAATAATGCAGATAGCTCCTTTAATGAGCAGGTAATGAGCCGGTGGTGGTAAGGGCCAAATCCTCAAGGATGCTTATGAGGATGCTTGAATGTATTTATTGTAAGTCGCTTTGGATAAAAGCGTCTGCTAAATGCCCTAAATGTAAATGCTTATACGCAGACTTAAAAAAAACCATTATGCCCAATTTAAGTAATTACAATTTTGCTTCCAGCACAATTATCATTGAATGTTTCCAGGCTCCGACCTGCTCCGACCTGCCCCGGACCTCCCCCCCCCCCCCCCCCCCCCCCCCCCCACGTACGGCATCTATTTCGTTCAGGATCTTCCACTGTTCGTAGGGCACGCCCAGCTCCTCGGCGGTCTGGATGGTTCTCCTTAGCTGGCTGGTCCACACCTTCAGGTCAGAGAGGTGGTGCTCCTCCACAAAGCCATGCAGCGCACCCGCAAACTGACGGAGACACATAGAGCAACCTGAGCTGTACAGGCTAAAGACGGCAGTGTCTGTCTGAAATAAACATAGATGATGGGGAAGTCTTATAGAGTATCATTTAAACCTCTTCCTTCCGAGAGGACCCGTATACGAGTCACCCTCCTCCCTACTAAGAGCAAAGGGGCCGCAATGCCTTTAAACATGGGGGAAAAATATATGTGAAGCACCCCTAGACCTACAACATTTTAAATGATGTATCTATTAAACCAACACAAATCCAACCCTAAACAAAATAATGCATTTAATGTTTCAGAACTTTGCAAGTGCACATGCAACCCAATAGGGACCATTTTCCTTTCTACACAAACATATACGAGAGCTTAGACCCCACTGATTTCAACATATCACTCCACTTCTAATTGGCTGTTTCCACCGTAATCCCCCCACACTACGTCAGTCCCCCCACACTACGAGAGTCCGTCCCATTTCTCAAAACATCTTCGCCCTCCCAAGGCATAATCTTGTTTCTTGAGACCCCAAACACTTTAACCAAAGCTGAGGTCAGCCCTGTTGACTGAGTCAGGCCGACTCCTTATTGGCTAACGAGAGGGTTTCACAGGAAATGGGTAAATTGTCTTTAATCAGACTGTCTTTATTGCCATCTAGTGACTGTATGGTGCAATTGCAATGGTTTGGCTTTATTCCCGTTAAATTGTTTTCACCCTGACCTTTCAATGGAGGGCTCAAATAGGTTCTTGATATTTCCCCTTTTTTGTGTCTCATCATGTTTATATTGTTATTGTTGCATTGGTTTGGATTGGATTTCCTGCCAATATTAGGAAACTCTGCCTAAACGTATCTCTAAACAAACCTCGAGTTTAATAAAATAATCAAATCTTGACCCAGGTACTCTTCCTGGGTCAAGACATTGTGGTATGGCCCGATAGCATTATAGTACTACCAACTGAGAATGGACTAGGTGGTATTCACTCTAAAAAATGACATTTATTTCAGGCGGCAATTCAATCTTCCATTTATGCTATGTACGAGCTTGTTTTTGTGTGAGAATATCTGAGAACATCTGGTCAATAGTTATATTTGACGGTTTCCGTTAATGTTGGATTCTTAGATTCTGAACCATTAAAATGGTCAGTCGTTTATGACATCAACACAAACACCCTTGAAACGTTATCAACCAACCAGGCTTAAGCATAAGACAACGCTGTGGTTATAACTCTATCCAAGTAATCCTCCACGAGTGGAGTGCAAGCGAGACCGGTAGCCACCTGCTTGCCGCGCCCAGAGAGCTCAGAGTCGCCCCCGATGCGGCCCTCCACGTTGTGGCTGCTCTCGCCGTGGCGACACAGGTAGATGGAGTGGGAGTGGACGTGGATGTTCATGAGGTAGTACACGATCTTGCTCTGGATGTAGTCCTTCACCCGGTTCACCAGGAAGCGGCGGCCCACGTCGATCACCTGGATGAACGAGCGGTCCCTGGGGAGAACCAGCAGGGGGCGATGGTCAGGCATTATATAGTATACATATCTATACGTCCTGTAGTCATCATCTCTAGAGTAAGAAATGGCCATGCTGTCAATTTATGTATGCTCATTTGTGTTTTTATTCATGCTTTCACTTTGAGTCATGTTTTTACCTTTAATGCTTATTTTCTTTTACAGTTTTTATCCTGACATTCTGGTCAGGTTGTTACAGTTCTTAGTCATTTACAGTGATTCTCTTCTAATCTCTTTCTTTACTTCCTTCTTATTGCCATGCAATATGAATTATGAAAACCTGTTTAGAAAGGTTAGATTACTATTATTAAAATACTATCTAAAATCACAAACTATAAATTTGCAATTTAGCAACCTAAATTCCAAAGTTTGCCGAAACTAGTATTGTTAATGAATTGCCTCCACCTATTGGAAGAATCGTGTAAACGCAGGTTCTCATCAAACATTGAAAGATAACAAGTATTTACAACTGATGTAACATCCACTAGAGAATATGTGGCAAACAAACAACGTCCAGGTGAGATGCTGGTATTATTTTATTATCTCCCAATAAGTAGAGTTAACCACCCTAATAGCTTCTATAGAAAATGTTTGTATCTTTTCAAGCTAAAGTTGAAATTTGATTGAGTTTCCTAAACCTTGTGGCACATACAGTATTCACACGCAGATTTATGCCTCAACTCAATTAGGGCATTTGAGCCTGATCTGCGACACAACTCCTAACCACCGCTATGAGAAATAGTGATATGTAGGTTCATGACCATCGCCATGTAGCGACATGTGTTTCAGGAGTGGGCGAGCCATCATGAACCTACTTGTCATGTTCATCAGGATCCAAGGGCTGGTAGGTCACTTTGTAGCACTCGATTCTCTTAAGGAAATCTTCCATGACGCTCTCTCGGTTCCTCTCGGGGTAGTCTGGGCTGGACACTTTCACGTCCTGGAATGGAGACATTTTGTATTTGTGTTTACATACAACAGTTCATAAGCATTCGCTCGACCGGAAGTTTGTTTTAATATAGAGCATACAGATTATATTGGATTTACCATAATATTTGTGGCAATGACGTCTGGGTCGTCACAGACAGACTCCACAAAAAACACCTGAAATACAATAAAAAAATAATTTATGAATTATAGCCCAAAAGAGCTCAATTACATAACAACACTCCCTTTAATTAATCTATCAAATTAGCATAGATATATCAAAATCATTTCTGGAAGACATACTGTCAAGACTTTAAAGTCAATCCAAGTATAACAAATATCTTGTAACTTACTTTGTAAGAATTATCTATTGCAAAATTTAGAATCATTTCCCGCCTTTCCCTGGTTGTGTTGGTCGCATCGAACACCTTCATTAAAAAAAAAAGAAACATTAAAATAAATGGATCACTTATTTAATTGGAAACAACATGCGTCTGACATTTTGTCTTACTGCAATCTGTCCTCCCTCGTCGTTGAGATAGGCTTTGACATCCTGAAGGGCCACCAGAGCACAATGTCTACAAGGAGGACATGAACCCATCAATTACCCATTTACACATCATACATCAAAGAAATGTCATCAGAGAGCAGACTGCTCTCATTAGAACAAGGATACACCATCTGTATTGTATTGATTGAAAAGATACAAAACATCCAGTAATAACAAATGATTTGCTAATCAGGTTAAACGTCAACTAGGCTTCATGATCAGGATTTGGGCCTGTGAATGGACTACTTTCTGCACGGCTAGTTAGCTGTAGCTGACAGAATGCTATGGATAATCCGCTGTGTACGCAACATCTTGAACATGACAAACTGATCCAGCAGAGCGATGTACCTACTTTCTAATTAACATGGCCTCTTTGTTATCATGTCTGAAGAAGTCGTAGGACTTGTACGACTTCACCGCTTCTCTCCTATAAACTCCAAGATTGAACACTGGAAGAGAGAGGAGCATGAACATTACAGTGGTATAAATGTTCCTGCACCGAGCCACCATGTCACCTTTCTTTTTCTGTCAAACCAGTTTTCCACCATGGGTTGACACACAACACACATTCCAAAAGTCTAAAGAATATTTACCTTGAAGCAAGTGTGTGGAGTCTAGATATTGCTCTCAGGCAAGAAAACGTGATCTTCCAAAGGATCAAGTTTTTCTTGATTGAAAATGGATTTCATCATTGGTCCAACAATTTATAATCCAAAATGAAATCTGATCAAAACCTGCAGACACTGGGCTGGTTCGGTGTATTGTTCTGCTGCCTCTAGGCCATTAACCTCTTTTCAGGAACTTATGAATAATGTATTGCGAGAACTGCGACAACAGGTGGTGTGCACTCAAACGACCACCATGTGTTTAGTCCCACCAGCACTGATGTTTGGCTCATACTAACCCTTGTGTTTGGCCCCACTAGCCCTGAGGTTGGGCTCTTACTAACCCTTGGTCGGTACTCCTATCCAATTGAGGTAGCGTGTCAGTTTCTTGGAGATGTAGGTTTTCCCCCGGGCCGGTAAACCGATCATCACGATCACTGTCGGTGAATTGGTCATGTAGGAGGCCCACGCTGCCAGTTGTGTACACAACATAGGTGTGTACACACACACACACACACACACACACACACACACACACACACACACACACACACACACACACACACACACACACACACACACACACACACACACACACACACACACACACACACAAACACATCACGACAGTATTAACTTGATTGTCAAGGACATTTCACCATGACGATTCAGCATAACTTTCCCATCGACATGTAGCATAATGTTTATCAATACAATTTAATCTTCATTACTTTACAATAAAGCATAATTTGCCGAAGATTAAGACCAATGCATCGATTCAACAGATTCATTATTTGGAAGGATTATAGCTTTTTTCTAGAAAATATTTCCATGAAGACATTTGACCACGCACTTGTAAGAATGGCTGAACCAAATATTGTGGTGTGTTTGCTTAGTAAGATTGTAAGGAACAGCCAATAGATTTAAAGTCAGGCACTACCTAAGAGGAAGTTTGCAGGCATTTCGTCCTTGAACATTGTTTCTGGGGGCTGCTGCCTAGCAACCATATTTGTTAATCCATTGTCCCCTCTTAAGATGGAATGGAAAATAATGGCTGGGATTTTTCACGACAAAACATCTGTGAATTCTTTCTTGCTTGACAAGAACAGGCTTGCCCATAGATTTTACTTCTGTAGATTAACTTTTGTTGACAATAGCGAAGATAAACATTTTTCGAATTCCTCTGGGAAGGTTCAAGTGCTTCTTGAACATCACACTGAGTCACTGAGTCACTCACTCACTCACTCATTCAAGTCGAAGACAGGGTGCAGAGTCTGCATACATGTTTGTGTACCAGGTCAAAATCTGATTGCAGGTTTATACTCACAACATTTTTTCTCATTGGGCCTGAGCTCAGTCTTCTTGACTTCAGCGGAGATATCCACTGCTGGCGCGGATCTGTTCTGACTAGAAGCCATGCTCACTTCGTCCTTGTCCCGACCTGGTCACTGCTGGCAGTTAGTCGGTGCTGGCTGGGTATTAGGGGTCAGGTGTCACTAGTCAGTGAGGTCAGCGTCACCCTGCCGGGTCGTGCACGGTGATCTCCCGCATCAAGTTCCTACTTGTTTTATTCTAACCATCGTTCTTGAGCCTGAGCCACGACCGCTACTAACCCATCATCAGTATCACGTATAGGAAAAACATTTCGACAAAATATATTACCATTGAATCGTTTGAATAAAGCTTATCAATGGCATGGGGAAGCCAAATAAATATCCAATTTGCTAATAACATCCGAGGTTGGACCATCGGTGCCACCAGAGAGGCAGTGTTGGCCTATGGAACCACTCGCGATGGAGCATCAGCATCGGTACTTCAACATCATCATCATACCGCAGTAACGCAAACTTGCGCGAAGCTACAATTTCTATCAGGATTGGCTTTAGTTACCGAAGAGTCCGCAGGTGCAGGTGTTGGCTCCACTCCTTTTCTTTGTAACTATGATATTCAAGCGCAATCTCCTGGATATCGCTGCCTTCGGTGTTGCCAGATTGTGCCAGAAATGTTGCCGGATTTCCGGGCCAATCTGGCAACACATGCCGGGAAGTGTTGCCAGATTGGGCGGGAAATCAGGGCCAATCTGGCAACACTGCTCTGTCTTCCCCTTCGGTGTTTTGCTCCTCCCCGACGTCCGTGGTGCAGGAAGTAGAGCACTGCCTCCAGGGCAGGAAGAGTCCATGAGAGGAGGGTTGGTCAGAGCTTATTGCCCTTGGAATTTGTTTACTGGCGTAACAATACATAAAAAAAAGATTAAAAAGAAAAAGAAAAATGATTATTGGCATTTGCACTGCTTGATGTTGCTCATGAATGTTAGGATTCATGAACAACCCCTGCGGTTATTATTCTACAATTATATATTATTCTACAATTATATATTATTTATTATTGTATAGGCCTATGCCCTGCAGGGTCAAGACATCAAATCGTATTCTCACTCCATATTAAGATAACAAACATATTTCAATCAATAATCTTTATTCTCTTAATAGAAACTAGCCCCACCACAGTTTCTAACTAATACACACTAACATGACACAGCCCCTCGTCTGTCCGATGGGCTATGTGCTTACATTTTAAACCGTGTGTAATACAGGGTTATCTTGAAATACATATTTTTTGCTCGTTAACGTAGTTATATCTCTGAGAGGACATGTCAAACGTAATTTCGGGTTTTCATGGTGATGCTTTCGATCAATTGTTAAATAGTCAAGCTAACGCCTTGAATAATCCCAGTCTATACGCTGTGATGATGAAATAGGATATTATAAGTGCATGGAAAGGTCAAGGATGGCAACAGCAAAACTCCCCAAGAATCCCGAATGAGCCCTCGAACTGTTGAAAGTAAGGCGACAGCCAATCATCGAGGAAGTTCAAGATCAAGTGATAATAGGTAGTCTTTATGGTAGTCGCTCATCGCTTGGGTTGAGATAGGATCCTGAATTGTAGCTTTATCCTTTTATTCCAGCACGCAGATTCTGGTATCACTTCCTATGAGCGAGGAGAATAATACATTTACAAGAATAACAAGGAGAAAAAATGATATATTTCTATCAACAGTCCCGACCCCTCCCTCGCCGCTAAACCGATGTAACACTAACATATATGTTCCCCTCTCTGGCCAATAAAACTCATCACGGTCCAGACGTCCGGTCGTGAGTCGATTACGCCCTGGAACGAGGTTGATCAAGCCCTATGTAATGACTCGTTTGTTACGCATCCTATTCAGAATTTGGGGATGGCGCATCAGTAAACATAATTTGATAACAGCGGCATTCCCTTTCTGGTAAAGGGCGCATGTGAGAACCAATCAAAGCACATTTTGACAACGGCATTATTAAATATTGAAAGTCCCTCCAGATGATTGGCAGCTGTCGGCGTTACCAAGACTAATTATACCTATAACCGACTTCCTCAAAAAAGTGAATTGCAGTTTTTTATAATGGCTCAATTATATGCAGAGTAGAAGTTAAAGTACTTTGACCTAGTCATTTGAAGTCATTGCCATGTCCACACGGTGGCCAAATAGCGTGTTCACCAATGTACACATATTCTGCCATCAGAGTTGCTTGTTGTCCAATGAGTAGCCCTTTTGAACTCACCAAGTTCCGGTAAACAAACCTTCATAAGATCCCTGATCAAGTCATGCACTCGTATGAGTTCAACATAAGGAGCAATAAAGGGATCCAGCTCATGATAGTAAAAGGAGAAGGATGCAAGCACTTCTTCACTGTCACAGTTTCAACTTTGATGTACAAACGCCTTCCTGAAACAAGTTTTCTTCCAATACTTTCAATATACCCATTCAAGACATTTAAATTACACCAGCTATGGCATCTGCATCTGGAAGGCCATGTTTTGAATGCTAACACAATAATATCCAAGTCTCCGGGTCAAGCTAGGTGTGTTAGTAATATCAACTCAAGAGCCAATATCACCAAGATAGTAGATGATAAAATAGCAAGAAGGATGACCAGGACATGTAGCAAAAGGGATGTTTAATGATGTTTGGACAATGAGACGTACATGTCCATTGCTGATGGAATACAAATACAACTGAATAAAATAAATATCTGGCGTCATGATCCCAGCATTTCCATATCCGAAATCAATTGAAATGTAAAATCTAAAAAAATGGGAGTGCAGTTTTTGTGTTTGCAAACTAGCATTCGTGGGAGAAGTTTGAGATGAAATTATTTGTTATTGTAAGAAAATGTTTAGATATATCCCCACGACTGACATAACCATGAGACAAATCTGCGAAAACACATTTGAAACAAGGTGTTTCCAATGTGAAATATACCTTTACATTGCAGTGCGTGTATTGTGGTTGAAATAGTATAGAGAACTGCAGTGAATTTTGTCAAATGTGTAAATAAAAATAAAAGGTGCTCAAATGGAGCAGTACTACAGTTTCCTCATACAAAGCAATAATTGAATAAACCTTCACTTGAAAATAACCTTTTGGTGACTTTGAAATGTCGACAACTGAATAAATTACTCTTCAAGCTCTGTGCCACTATATGCACACAAGCCGAGCCTCTACAGCACCATCAGATTTAAATATAGACGCCTGTCGGACACAATTCATGGAAAAAAAAAACATAATGAAAAAAAACAAAAGTACCATAGTTGTTCCATGTCAACAGTGCATGTCAACAGTGCATGTCTGGACAGGGAAGGGAAGCTATGCTGCTAGAAAGGAGACTGAGTGACCAAATTGTTCTTCTTCAGTTGGAGCAGTAAGGCAAGTAAAGCCCAATGCGCTCACATGTTACTGCAGTAAACCAAAACCATTGGTTCTTCATGCCTAGTTATTGTTTGTACAACTTCAGAGTAGTGGTAATAATACATCAATATTTGTATTTTCCTTAATGGTTTGTGACGTTTATATAAGTGCTTACCCTGAGAATTTTATCAATGTTTAAAAACCTCAGTACCAGAAGAAGAGAAAGGGAAGTTTTTAAAATAATAATGCAACCTAACTGAAGAGGTCCTATCAAACTAATTAAGAGTGGGCATGTAATATTACACATATCCATAGCTACGTTGAATGTACATTTTCCATTACATTTTTATTGCTAAACTAAGTTAGATTTCCTTTCCAGGAGCAAGTGGATGCCCAGCCGAGAAGCATACTACTGCAGTGTGGTGGGAGAGGGAATGCTAAAGTGGTGATGGATTTGGTCCCCTACATCACATGGGGATGCAGTGTCAAAGTAGAATGATCAGGGGTACAAAAGAAAGTAAAGTGAATGGAAAGGTGGCATCAAAATTCAGATGAATATTAAAACGCATCCATTTACTGCATTCTCTGGAGTGCACAACACCGACGCCTCAGTCGTTTCTCATATCCCGTTAGAAAAGAAAAGGAGAAAATATGAAAAAAAAAATAAGACTGAACGAAATGACTTGCACATACACAAGCAGCATTGTAGTGTGCGTGTTGTGTGCGTGTGTGTGTGTGTGTGAGAAAGTGGAGTGAATGATTGCATCGAGAGCTAAAATATGACAGCACATGTACTCTGTCTATAAAAAACTACCTGGGTACTCAACACGGACCTCTTTCTAAACAAATAATCTGCTGTAGAACATTTACAAAATGAACATGGCAACAACCAGGGAGTGATCCTCACAACAACATATGCTACCGGCGTCCTCTGGTTCCTGGTGGATGGTGGTGGTTGTCGTCGTTCTTTGTCTACTGCTAAAGAGTAAAGTCGTATCATACAGACCTAGTAAGTAAGTTATTACACGGTGAAGCTTACGCACGACACACACACACACACACACCGCGTTGGATGGGGTGGCAGCCAGGCCTATTACAAAGAGAGAATAGGAAGACTTATGCAGACAGCGAGTACACCTGCGTGTGCGTCCTGAGTGTGTGTGTGGTGTGGGAGGGGGCGGGGGGGCGGGGTTGGGTGGCGGTAGCTAGGCTCGTAAACCAGGCAGGACTTGCCTACTGAAGACTCGGGTCCAAGGGGGGAGGTTGGAGGGTGGAGGGGGGAGGGGGAGTAGAGTCAGTGTCAGCGTAAACTTCTGGTACAACCAAGAGGTTTGTTCAGCTCACAAGGAAAAAGGAAGAACAAAACGATAAAAAGACGGGAGGGGAGGTTGGAGTCGCTCTCCAAGATAGAAGTAAGACAGTCTTGATATAATTTTGGGATAGAATAATTATTATTATTATACGCTCAATATTAATAACAATAATAACATTAGATTTAAACATCCGTCTGTCAAAAGTCTCTTCGGTCCCGACGGCAGCCGGAAGACAGTTCTCTAATAATTATGGGGGGAGGGGGGTCTGGGAAAGGGATGGGGGCCTGGAAAGTCCCCCGAAAGCTGCCCAGCCCGCCTTCTGTTGGAGAGAAGACCTACGCAGGCCCCTGTCCTTCTGCATGGTCATGCCTGGTGGGTCTGGGGAAGCTTGTGTGCATAAGTGATGATGTGTCTCCAGGAGAGTAGGGTTGGAGGGTCGGGATCAGGGGGGAGGGGGAGGAGTTGCTGCTCCTCTCAGCTCCTCCCCTCCCTTCAGACGCTCCTCCCCACCCCTCAGAGGCGGGTCTGGGCTTCGGGGACGTAGATCTCTATGCTGTCGGCGCTCTCCGTGGCAGAGTTCTGTCGGGTGGATGCGGCGCGCTTTGCCGCCAACAGCCGCTTCCTGGCCTCCTGCCGCTGCTTGTCCACGGCCGAGTCCACGCTGCGGTCTTTCCCCGCCGCCAGCTTAGGCTTCAGGGGTTTCTTTGGCACGGAGGCTGTGAGGGGCTTCTTCTCCTCCTGGGGATGGACACAGGATAATAAACACGCTGGATTGCTTCCCTCCCTCTTTTAGAGTTTTTAAAGTCCACTTTATATAGATAGATAGATATAGACTTTATTTGTCATTGCAAAGTCACCTATACAACAACATTTAATTTCTACATCTGAAGGTGCAGTAAAATATAAGACATCTTACTTTCCCAGTTTCCTCATAAGCACAGTCACAATGAAATCCCGAAAGGTGTAAATCTAATTAAAGATTTGGTGTACATATACACACAGCAATGAGACGCACGCATACTGGTCAACCAAAGATCTGATATAGGACCTCAAATACAGTCAAATAAGTCGGTTTTATCAATGTTAGAAAACCTAAGCCTGTCCAAACTCGAATGAAATGCAAACATGGTGCAAAAAGCTCAACAAAAGCTATTTTATATTTGCCATGCCACATGCCAATGCTCTGTGAAAGAGCAATGTACAATTGCTCTCTGTACCTTGATCGCTGGTTTTTCAGGAAACTCCCAGTTGTTGGCTTTGAGTTGGTAGAGCTCGTCAAACTTCAGGCTTATGTCCTCCACGGTCAGCTGCAGCAGATCCCAGAACCCGGCCAGGTCTTGTGCTGTGGGCCTCGGGTTGGAGTTCACGTCCTAAACCAGGCATGACAGGGTTGGTTTGTTAAGACTTGTAATTCGGCTCATCGGACGACAGGGGGTGCAGTGGACCGCAGCAGTGCAAGTTAAATGTACCGCAAAGCACTGCTCGAGTTTCAGCATGTCAGGGTGAGCTGGTTTGCATGTATGTGGGCGTTTGCCTCTGGCACCCAAGAGCCTCTATCCCAAGCCTTCTCCCTCCCACTTATCCTTGCGCATTACCGAGCCAAGTATTTACTTGGTCAAAAAGTGTGTGTAAGTGGCCGGAGTCCAGAAGCATGCGAGATACTGATATGAGGGGGGTGAGCGGTGAAGAGCGTTAGGAAGATGGTGAAGACCAGCAGGACTCACCAGGTTCTCCACACAGAGCCCTCTGAACTGCTTGAACTTGCTGGCGATGAGGAGCTGGGCGCTTCCCACCGCACTGCGCACCGTCCCAAGCACTGCACACCAGGGGGACGGGGAAAATCATTACAGGCTCATGTGAGGACAAGCAGAGCAGCTGCACCAGACATGCGGGTTGTGTACTGTGAAACAAAACGAGGCCAACACCAGCCGTGTCTGATTTGCATATCTTTTGCAGGGAAATAAGATATATGCACGGGTTTCCTATGGCACGTAGCTAGCACAAACTACAACTCCAATAGGAAAGCGCAGTAGAACACAGAATACGGTTGCCTATCGACATGGGGAAGAAGTCATCGATCTAATGTATAACAAGCAGGGGGATTTATAGTTTTATGGAGCATCTACTGATAGGTGTATTTTTGGATCCATTTTTCTTTTTTTTTACTCATGCATATTTAAGGCCGCTGCAGAAGGGAAAGCAGCTCTGAAAGCCTCTGTGGTATTCCGGGAGATGAAACGGAGAGATAAGCAGTCGGCTGTGGCTCTGCTTCGGCTGCACCGGTGCTTACTTAATGCCTAACGAGCAGTGCTACTGCAGACCATTAGCCATAATAAGCCTGTCTCCTTGTCTCTCCGCCATGTCCTCCCCCCTCCCCCATAGCCACTCATGCCTGAGACCAGAGGGGTCCAGGCCACATTCAGCCCACACTCAGTGTCAACTCAAAGCCTCGTTTGTACACCTAAATCAGATCATCATACAGAGAGAAAACCACGGCGTCATCTGGCACCCTTACCCTCTTCTGAGAGCGGGTTGTCTTTGGTCTCCAGCTCCATCTGCTGACACCAGCCCTCCATGCGGCCCGTCTCCGCCTGCAGCAGCTTCAGGAACCAGTTCCCGTCGCGGAGGCAGGCGGGTGCGGCAGACAGGGCGTCGCCCGTGCTCTCGTCCCCGGGCTGCGCGCTGCCGTTCTCCGTGCCCAGGCTGGGGTGCGGGGGCGGGAGGGATGAGGGGTCCAGCGCCGGGTCCACCAGGGGCTCCGTGGGTATCCTGACCTTTGCAGAGGGCGTGTGTTTCAGTGACCTCGGGGCGCTGTCGTCGGCGCTGGGGCCGTTGGCATTGGTGTTGGTGGCTGTCTGACTGTTGGTGCAGTTGACTGCTGACGGGGCGTCCAGGGAGTCCTGGGGCTCTGACTCTGTGTTCTGCCTGGAGGCCATGCTGCTGTCCCGGCTGAGACTGGACACACACACACACACACACACACATACATTAGCCATCAAACATATTCATACAAGTATTAATGATTGAGTGGAGAAAGAAGGAAACGTAGCTGGGTGTCTGAGCCCAGGCCCTGGGTGTGCCAACCTCATAGTTGATACGCCTTGTAACTAGTAACTTCTAACCCGATCCAGGCTTGATTCTGACCTGCGATCCTATGCTACAGGTCATTCCCTCTCTCCACTCATTTCCCAGCCTCTGTGGTGATTAACCTAGCTTTCTGATTATGCAGACGTGTTAATATGGAAATGATTGATTATCAATGACATATTATAGATTTCAGCAGCGGAGGCGAGGCAACCGGAAACTGGAGCCTATTTCAGAGAGTGTGGCGAACGAGGGTAGCGGAGAGGAGACGAGACCACATAAAGCAAAATGGACTGCTGCCTTCAAAGATTGCACGGCGCAGCGGAGGCGGAATGTGATTACAGCAAATGGCAATGCGCTGGGGATTGTGAACGACCAGCCTCCCCGCTACAATGGTCACTTCACTATTGTCAGAACCAGAGCTACAGAGCATCAATCAGGGCTTCTGGGCTGACTGCTGGGTGACCTTGGCCCCCGACTCTGCTGGGAAAAGCTACAGGGCTACAGACAGCGGCGCGCTGAGGGCCAGTCAGCCGGATTAAACGGGCTGGAGAGGAGAAAACAAAACAAGGTACACTAGAAAGGAAAAGGCCTGGAGCCTCACAACCTCGGAAGGAACTGGTTATGAATAAGTTAGCCTGATCTGATGGGAGTAAATCATACCGCAAAAAGAATAGAAACGTAGATAGATTTGAAGGGGGCTAGGATTCCTAAATGCATTCATCTTCTTAATTGCAAATATTCATTTACAATAGTCATTTAACTTAATAATACCCTCCAGACTCTTTCCGATGCGTAGGAGGAGCTTTGGACTGATTTCTATCATTAAAACTGCAGGGCTCTGCAGAGCTCCAGACTGCGACCAAAATGGTCGCATTTTGTGGACAAATGGTCGCATTTTGCGGACAAATGGTCGCATTTTGCAACCAAAATGTGAGATTTCCGGTATGCGACAGAATTTTACATCTAGTTGCACATGTATTTTTTTATTTTTACACATTACACAGGGAAGTGCGCGTCAACAAATCCGGAATCTGTAGCAGGCCAATGAGTGTGAGAAGGATAGGGAATGGCTACTGTTAGTGGCTAATGTGTGGAGGGGGAGGGTCCTAGAGATTAATTATCGAGCGTGCGTAAACGTCTCTGTGAGCAAACTATTGACTCGTTCTTCCGACCAGCGGCTAGTGTGCCAGAGCCAGAGTCCTGCACAGGTCTTATTTTGCAAACCCGCACCCGCAATACTTAAAACCGAGTTTTAAGTATTTCGACAAGTATTTCAACAGTGTTTCAACAGTTGCACGAATTACATTCTGCACCCGACCCACTATAAATTGATATTGACGCCTGGCCCGGGCCGCAACCGAAGGAAAATTAGAAGGGCTGTCCCAGACTCTGAATTTTCTGAATCAGATCTGCCTTTTCAGTCCAGAGATTCGACTAATCGGCGGCCGTGCGGGGCAGGGCTTTCGGAGGTTTAAAAAATGAGTTTTCTTTCTATTAACACTCTGTTTTGGTAGGCTATAGGCCTTTTATATATGCTTGCGCGTTGCGCACATTACCTTCTCACCTGAACAGTTTTCTATCAATCAAACTCATCGGAATTGTAGCCAACTTATTCCTGTCGGGTTTTAATTAGGCTAATTCCCATAATGCGGTCCGATAATGAACACCGGGCTCATGTATAGGCTAGTGGATAATCCACTATATGAGCCCCGTGTTCACGATCTGATTGCATTTATTGAGCCCGAAAGAATACACAGCGCTGTGTCGCCACACTGACTGCGCTCCTAGAGGAAATGTAGAAATAATGTAAGGGGAGGCAGCCGCTTCCCTCTGCAAGATTCTGTCTAGCAAACAAAGTTACAATGAATCAATCGCCACAGTGACATCATGGACAGTGTCTAAATAAAGCTTCTCTTTATTATTATCATTAGCGCTATGATGCAAATGGTGAATGTTAAGCCTGCGGTGGGATCTGTACGCGCAGTTTGCAATTTATATTAACATTATTTAAAAAAAAATAAAAGGAAGACGGCGGGAAACCCCGCAGTCAACTCAGATTCTCTGAGTCGACTGCAGGGTTTCCCGACGGATGATTTGAATCATCGACTTTCAGTGGACAGCCCTAGTAATTTCCATAACGTTTATTTTTGATTATAACTATATTCAGTTTAGGATTGTTATGGTCTCAACCAACTGTCACTGAGCTCGCACTCCAGTAGTCTGAATGCGTGAGCTCGAGCACGCTGCAGTTCACCTACCGGCCCCATGGGCCAGTAATGAGAAGGGAATTCGTAATTAATACACATAGTACCTTTAACACGCTATTAGAATAACTCTATGGCAGAAAGTAGAGTCCTTACGGCCGGCCGTTCTCCACTTGGACTCCGATGGACTGGAATCTGAGCGGCGAGGTCAGGGCTAGAGCTTTCTCTCTTGGGACGGGCACCACACAGTCCACCTGCCAAGCACAACAAAACTACACTTTATCCACAGAAGCCATGTGTGCATGCACTGACAGTAGGAATGACCAGGATCAATAACACGTTGGGAACCATGCTGTAAAAAGGGGCCACTGTGTTACCTGTATTCCGATGGAAGACAGTTTCCTCTTGGGCTCGCTGATGACAAACTTCTCTGAGATGAGCCTGCAGCTCACGGTGTCATTCTGGGACTGAGTAGAGGCAGAGGTGGTGGTGACAGTAGTGCTGAGGGGGGAGACAGCGGAGAGGGCGGTGGTGTTGGTGGTCGCGGTAGTGACAGGGATGTCTCGAGGGGCAGGGATGGGGGTCACCGGGGCTGGAGGGGCGGTGGTGGTGGGGATGAGGTGGGTGACCGAGGCGGACAGAGCGAGGCCCGGGACGGAGGCGGGGAGAGGGGCCACGAAGGCGGCGACGGGCGTGTGGGTACAGACGGAGGCCGGGGCCGGGGGCAGGGTGCCCTTAGCCAGAGTGCCGGTGCGGATGCTACAGAGGCTGTCGGAGGAGTTGCTGCGTCCGGACTGGCTGTTGGCGTCGCTGGCGTGCTCCTGCTGCTCCAGGTAGGTGTCCTGGGCCGACTCGGTGCTGCTCTGCAGCGTGATGGAGATCAGTGGCTTGCAGGTGGTCCGGGGGGGGACCGGGGGAGCCTTCCTACTGACCGCAGCTGGAAAACAAAAGATAGAAATGGGAGGGTTGACGCCAGGGCTCTGCTGTTTGGATTGCTTTCGTCCATGCCAAAGGGCCAGAACTTCAACCATGATGAACATCAAGCACCCAGCTAGCCATCTATCCAGCTGCAGCCCATTATACAGACACATCAACCGACTACCTGCAAAAACAATCCTGCTTCTTGTTTTCCTGAACCCTCCCTACCGGGCTGCAGAGTGCACTCACTGCACTACCTGTGAACCTACGGACTGTGTTCCATTGACGTCATTATCACACCCTGCCTCCGCCCCCCTTATCTCCAGGGACTGATAGTATGGAAACTAGGTCCTACTTTTCATTGGGAGATAGATCCTAGATTGAACAGCTGCTGGATAGAAATATGATCCTATGACATTGTTATCCTGTAGTATTTAAACAGCCTGATGAAGAATACAAAAGATCATTTGTATCATCTTTAAATAGAGATGCTCCATCTTTCCCAAATAGAAAGAGGGTATGTGTGCTCTAGATTGATAAAAGGATCTTAAAAAAGGCAAACTGTAACATTGAAGCAAGCGAAGAAGAGTTATTGACATCTTACAACATATTTGAACAGCACAACTTGAAAAGTCATATTTCAATTTCAAATAAGTGAATTCAAAACGGATAAGTATGATATTTAAATGTTGTGAATTCCAGGGCATTAACATTTCCATATAAAAAAAACACAATGTCTTTTCAAATTCAAAATATTATGGCATTGATATGCATCCATACGAATGTATACTGAGCCTAGACTTCCATTTCCGCAATATACAGCAACGTCGAGTCATGCACTATCATCAGCTAATGTATAAAATGTGTTTACTTAATTGAATACAGCATATTTGCATAATGTTGTCAATAAAATACGTGTTTAGAAATTGAATGATATCTTACCAACAAGCAAGGACACAGGGATTAGTGCTGTCACGATACCAGAATTATGACTTCCATACGATACTTGCCAAAATATTTCGATCGATACTGAAACAATACCACAACGAACAACTACAACATCAGGAGCGCAGAGCTCCGCCAAGGAGGTGCATTGAGTAGTCTGTGTTCAGTCAAATTTAGGTCACTACTGCAGTAGTGCAGGCTAATAATCCTGGGTTTGAGCCTCATCCACATAAAGTGCAAGACTTGCAGTTCATGTAAGCTGTTTTTGACCATGAATAGGTTTTTCACGGTCATAGGGTAAAGAAAGCTTATACATAGCATGCAGTAATCTGATGTCTTGTATAATTAAGTTTATGATTATTTTATATAGTTAACTATATATATTATAAACCAAATCACTCATTAAACAGCGTAGTCTTAACTTTATGGTTTGACACAAAATCGCTATACTTTTTTCACAAATGTTTAGTTACTTTTTGATCAATTGTAAGAAATATCAAGTGTTGCAGTGGAGAGCATAGCTGGCCTGTCGAAAGAAGCTTGGAAATTATGAAGACTGAAAAGGCCATTGAAAATATTCTGTGTTTTGCAGTGAAGCGCGTCTTCAAAGGGAAAATTAGACGTTTTTCCGCTAATGGTCAGTTTTTTCCGCCTGGACTTCTTCCCATGATGGCAAGCAACAAACGCATTGTTTGGTGTTGAACGTTTTTTCATAGAGATCAACCACTGGATGTACTGTGAATTAAATAAGTAGAGTGCTTCATTCAGACAAATACTATGAGCCTTCAGTTTATAGAGTTACTTGTGCTCAAATTAAAGCTGCCATGCATATGAGAGAAAATAATAACTGATGACATGTCCACCATGCCTGCAGGGAGTGGATACAAAGCACTGCATACACTGTCCCACGCTCGCACATCGAAGCAACTCCTAGGAAATACGGCTTAACACACTTATCTACTGCATAACGGAACTAAGAGAACTGGGTTTTGTTTTGTACCATTTTTAAATGGCAGGGTATTGATTGGGTTCCTGTATACCATGCAACACTAACCTTATTAAAGTGCAGTACACACACTCATTTACAATGCAATGCACATGGCATTGTTCAGAATCATCAACTGCTTTTTCATGCATAAAATAACAAAAGTTGAATACGATATTTTTAACAAAGAGTTATTTTGTTGACATTCAAGCCCATCTTCTTTAAAATGTTACCTAAAGTCTAGTCTTATTTGCTTAAATGTTACATTGCATGGACTGACACTTCACTGTGTGTCAGTCCATTCACCTTAAAATAGTTCAGACTTTATATAATCCCGGCCGACAAACGTTGTCCGTTGAACTACTGTCTGGAACCCTCTCAGACAGACAAATAAACACTCACTCAATAGATCTCCCAACACCCCGAAAACAATGCAATAAAAAAATGATTCACAATTAGGCCTGAGGGGCTTACTCGTCAGTGAGCCGGATCTGACACGCAGCCAAGGAAAAGTTCTGCCAGGAGGAGGGTGACTCTTACTCCGTCACCAGTAGCTAATTGTAGGGTTGCGGTGGGCTGAGGCAGGCCAACAAGAGTGAAATAACATAGTCGTTCTACAGAGGAAGAGGGAGGGGGATATGTATTTTAACAGCTGGATGACGGTGATTAATGACTGTTTGAGAGACTCAGAAAAGTGTTATACTCCAGGTCCAGTTCTTCTAGGGTGTTCACACGGCAGACGCTTCGTGTAGGCAAATCACAAGCAAGCTTAACATAAATATGAAATAGAATAATCCATCAGTCGTCATTGGCTCTCATTCTCCAGCGTTGATCCAAATTCCTGCCACAGCGCCCTACAATCCCAGGGCTTTGGAGTTCAGGCGTGAGGCCTGTGACTCACGAATACACCCATCGTTAAACGCTGCCAACATGAGACACAAACAATGACAAAAAAGAAAAGGTCTGGAAACAGCTCCACTGATGTACACTGTCTTGTCTTCCCACAAACACTCCCGTTGGACCGTAACAGTATTTTTGGCTGAAATCCATCAACCAACAAGGGGAATAATGTACTATATTGTAATCCTAATGACCCTCAGAAATGGCACACATTTTTTGAATACCTCACATTAATAAGAGGGCATTTAAAAAAATGAATGTGCCGTTTGTGTTGTGCTGTGCAAATATACAAATATGCTCCAATAACATGTTCCTGACGTGATCTACATTCAAAGCCAAGAATTCATAAATGGGAGGAAGGGAATGGATGTGAAATCTATTCATTCTAAGCATCACCAAATAAGGACTTAATATTGCTTGTGAGCATCAGGTCTTTACAAAGTGGGCCACGTGCAGATTACCGACACCCTTGGGGAAGGAGCCCAATCCGGTCTCGTGTCCCTGGTTGATTTGTGCCATCATGGCCCGCTCAAACACCACTACCAACGGGATTGGTGCCCAGCGAGTAGACCGGCTGTTTGGGGCTACATCAATTTTTTCGGCTGATAATCTTCTTCGGACATAGCAAGAGTTATCTGCTGCGGCAGTCTTCGTAAAGCCAGAGATGTTGAGGCTCCATTAAAACCAGTTACAAATGTGAAGTTCAAGTGTAGAGATCGATGGATTTAGGTTGGCCTTTACCTCATCATTCTTTATCAACCCCATAGTGCTATTTTGCAACAGTCAGTCTGCAGCTGAATGTCAAGTACTTCTCATGCATGTTCTGCAGATGTAAATACCTCTTTACTCAAAAAGTGCTGTTAACGGACAGCTGTGTGTCTTAACCACTTAGGATAATGGACATCCCTTCCTGATAAGAAGCGTCTCCCAAGAGAGGTGCGGAGTTCACATTAGGCTTGCTCATTTTAGTCCTACCGCTGACAGAGCAAATGCTTAAAACACAGGCGCGCAATGGTCTGTGATCCGAGTAGGTGTTCAAATTGTGAGTGATTATCTGCTGGCTGTTCCAGTGTGCCCTGAAGCGTGCCCTTGTGATAGATGCCATGGCACTGTCACGCATCTTTCCGTTTCGGTTTTCCGAAATGGGAATACCGGAAAAAATAAAAGGTTTCAATTAATGATATCCAAGGCGCTGCACCGGATCTTTCTTGGTCGGAGGTTAAAGAGGGTAAAAGCTATAAAGCCTTCTTCCTGCTGCAGGATGTGCATGTCTAATAAAACCATCCAGCCTGCTGTTGGCTCTGTCATCTGCAACAGATCGATTGTGATTATCCATCCTCAGTGTAGCTACCATCTTGACAACACTTAATCCGGTCACGCTTAAACAACACTTGGTCAAAAGTCTTAAGATTCTGCTTTAATCGAGGCTTTGTCCCAAATGGAAATATTACCCTTTGCTTGTCATTTGCATCATCGTTTGCAATCCGTTTTATTTACAAGTTGATGTGTGTATGATGGTAGTAAATATTTAGAGTGTGCTCAAGCTTGTGTTTATGGAACAACCTCAATTATAAATGATCGGGAACAGGAATAACCCCATTGGTGTCATGTATCTTCACCACACACTTACTCGTGTAAAATATGTTTAAATCAAGCTTCGTTAACAGATAAAAATTATAAATAATCTCCCAAAAATATAATTAACATATTGGAGAAGGCTGCTTATCCAAGAAGTCCCCACTAACCCACCGACACACATTTTCTAATTGATCACATTTGTCAGTATTTTTGTCTAGAAAAGGTGTGTTAATTTGCATCAGGCTTGAGTTGACCTCAACTCAACATTCACAAAATGTGAACCCAGTATAAAAGTTTTCCTAATTTGGTACACACAGGCACGGTGATTAGGCCTTCTATTTTGCCCAACAAAATAGATAGTGTCAACCTGTAGGCCCAGAAAGGCAGGAAGTTAACAGTCAAAGAGAGATATCTATTGCATGAGACAATAAACAGCCAACCAGCTTCTTTGTCTGAAGAGAATAATAGATTCTTTCAAAGCAAAAAGAAAACAGAGTTTCAATGACGATTGATAAAGCAAACACTTCTGACAGCTAGGGTAGCAGAACTTGCTTTTAAAATGCAGAGCTCAAGAAAATATCAAATTACATTTCTCAGTCGACTATTCATAGCGCAAGCATTTCCTTTCAATAGGATGTCCTGATAAGTCCTGAATCACCTAAACCTGATAGATAGGTTACTAGTACTACCACCGGATTACTGAACAAGTGCCACTATTGTTCAATGTGTCAGATACAATTGGCCAAGGTGTGATCATGACATGAATGTAATTCATAGTGACGAGGGTAGGAAGTCTCTGTACAAAATATATTTCTAAAGAATGTGCCACTGCTAGAACAATACACAGATTGTTTGTGTAGTCTAATAAAAACAAATATAAATCAAAGTATGTGACATGCAAGCTTGTAAAGAGGTTGTTCAAAGCTCAACATGAGTAGATATACAATGTGGCATGTTATTGAGACCCCATCTAAAACATCAGATACCAGATAACGCTGTGCGTACACCTGTAAACCTGAAACTGCTGCTGACCTTATTGTGAAACTAGAGTCGGCTTCACCCACTGAGTCACACAGATTACCTCATCCTGGATACTAACAGGAAGACGGTGAAGGTGACTCATAGTCTATCAATGCAATACATGTACAATGTCGTTTGGCATATGGAGCACGTATCTAAACTAGATGCATTTCTCGGACACAATAAAGGCAACCAAATATCAAAAAAGTAACATTACATAGAGGCTAATCATGGCATGAAAACAAAAATGCAATTATGAATAAGATCAATATTTAGTGCCCATTAAGAATGGAGATTGTTCTATTAGGGATGATTCTGAGTAGTACTAAATAAACCAGTGGTCCAGTCAGTGCAGAATACATTCACTTCCTTGCAGGCGTTCATTTGACACCACTAGAGCTGGAATATCTCCAAGGTTTCCAGGCACCAAATACCGAAGAAAATAATAAAATATGGATTATGTCCTCACGTCTGAAAAGTACTCTAGACAAGCAATGAGAACAGATGGCTTAAGAAAATTACTGCAATAAACAGCTCAACAGGTTCTGTGACATGATGCCAGGATCCATTGCCCAAGGAAATAGATTCTAGTGCAACAGCGTTAACTAACAGGGAGGAGAGCAGCCCATGGTTACCAAGCAGTTTACTGCAGAAGTTTACTCTAGAGTTATTGACTTGTTAGTTGGGACTCTATCTTCAGATGAACATCTCAATTATTGGAGCACCATAGATGATAACTGTACACCTTAACACAAGTGTTAAATGTTTGTGTAATGTTTTGAATAAACGGTGTCAGCCGCCTATAACTTTAAGGTTACCAGGCAAGCTCTCCCCTCATGAGCTGCTGGCAGGGCGTACCGTCAGATCCCGACAGCAGAGAACGGCGGGTTTAATGAAGAGACGTTTAATAAACCTAGCGATTACACCCATATCCACGTTGACGATTCACCACAGTACAGTGTTTATGGTTAACATGCCGACCTTATACACTCACGATCTTTATTGTATTACAGAACCCGTGATGCGTAATTGAACTGGGGTTAGCTGGCTTCACGGCCAGTTCACATTGGGAGAAAACCAGGCTGAAAGTCAGTATCCAGATGTCGCTCATGTACTTGTAACAAACGGAAGCAACGTTTAGCGTGTTTTTCCACAATGATACTAACAAATCATCTGTGGGTTGGTCCTTCATGTTGGGCCATCAGGAGTATAATGTGACTGTTATTCAGCCCAGTGGCTAGCATCTTAGCCACTGCTAACGACACGATTTCTCCCCTTTCTTTCCACGGTGGCGGTTAGCCGCCAGAGTTAGCCGGCTGCTAACCTTCATAACACGACAACCAGTGTATTAACAACCGCGCTTCGTTCACTTACCGTCTCGTAAACGTCTGGACTGTCCTTAGCTCTATTCCATTCAAAAAATCTGTCTCGATGGACTGAAGCGGAGGGATGTCTTTCGTTTTGTCTCACACACACACAACGGCGCTCTGAAGAAAAGATTTGAAGAACACGCCCTAAACAATGAGGATTGGAGTCCACGTTTTGCCCAGAGGCGCACGGTGAACGCGATTGGAGGTTTCCCATCCTCGGTGACATCGATAAGCCAGGCGATTGGTCCAGATGAGTCATAGCCTCGTTCATGCGTGTGCGTCAATGCAGGTACGTTCCATTTGTTTGACCAGCGCAGCCGCGGGAAGGGGAGCTCACAGTCTGGACGCGGACCCGTAGTGGGCCGGGGGTGGACCGGTACTGGACCGGTACTGGACCGGACCCATGGGTCAGGACCGGGCGTATATAACTCAAACGGGACCAATAGATTTCACCATGAGAAATCTCCCTAGCCATATCGTTTTATATAGTACCTACACTGATGTAGATTTAAATCGTAACTTCCAGTTTCACTTTCTGCTGGTGGTTCTCGATATATTCTGGTACAAACCACACATTTGATTCCACTATTTTATATAATTGAATTGATTCATATATAACAACATTTTAATTTGTCAACGGTTTAGTGGCGGTGTTGGCGGTTTAGATATGAATGTTTGATTATGTGTTCAAAACACTCAATAAATACAAACAGACCGTGGTTCCATATTTTCTTATTAGTCCTTACGTTACTGTTAAGTACACCGAACACTTATGAACAGTATAAACAATGCATTATATATATATATATATATTCATATTTATAATATTAATGACTTAACAGCAATTAATTAATATTTACTATATATATATATATATATATATATATATATATATATATCTCACAGGCGCTGTGTTATCTGATAAGATAACATGGAGAAAGAGCAGTCAGCACTTTTCATTTCTTCAGCCTCCATTAAACAACTGAATACATTCATAACCTCACCCACAGCGTATCCTGGGTGTTATATACTCACTGGGGTGGGAACTGTAGGCACACCCCGTCGAGGTGGGCGGGGGAGAGTCCGAGTCCATGGAGGCCGTGTCGTCGTCCTGGGAGCAGCCGGCCTGGATGGCCCGCAGGTAACTATGACTACGCGAGCGGAAGCACGTGGCGGCCGGAAGATCCAAGGCGTCCACCGCCTGGGATTCACCTTCATAGTACGGAGGAACAATGCGACCGCAGACCTGCCCGCACACCTGTGAGACCACGCAAACAGGTCAGGTTTCATAGGCATGCACCCCAATGCCGCGCTCACTAGACGGGAGTTAAAGGTCAGCGAATAGTTAGAGCCGTCATTCATGCCAATGATTCATTTTTCTTCACATGATTGGACCTAATAATAACATGTCTAAACATAACCACATATTTGGTTTGCCTGTTCTTATAACTTTTTCTTTCCACCGGCAAGTTAATTTTAAACTATCTCATTCACATGATGCTTATGTGTAAGTTCTATTTTCTATTCATTTGTGGACAAGATAACTCAAAAAAGCATGCGTAATGTCGCGGTTTTTAGATTGCTATTCATGTTTGAGCGACATTACGTAAGTCTCATAAATGCAATGCATTATAGTTGAGATTAGACAACTTTGCTCCTCTTGCATCCAACAAAAAACTACTATGTAGAGAAGGCTGGGGAGGCCGTACCTGAGCACCAATGCCTCTGCCGAGGGTCCCAAAGCTGTGTTTGAAGTCACTGTTCCAGATGCAGGGCGGAGCTTCCACTGGACCCAACAGGCAGTCCAGGTTGTCCAGGCTCCGGTTCGTAGACTGCTCTTTTAGATATGGAAGCGAGCTGTGGGGTGAGGTGTTTCAGAGTTAATTCCCCAAAAACAAGGGGGTTTCCCTGATTGAAGACATCAAGCAGCATTTTTTTTAATGACCCCTGGTATTTTGTAGTTGAGATGAAGGGGTGAGATGATTTTAGGTCAAACTATTCAAATGAGTGACTAAATCTGGATCATGCAGGTTTTTGTCTGTGCTGGGTGCTGCTGCTGTTGGTGGGATACACGCAGGGACAAATAAGTAGGAAGTGTCAAGAGTGGAGTAACTTTATACCATTAGGATCAATGATGATGTAATGATGATGTAATGACCACAAAACAGGTGTCACAGGGCGTGTCACAGGTCACTAAAACATCACTGAGGGATACCTGGAAGGTACATTTCATAAACCAGAGAAGAGGAAGGGCAGGACACCGGGAAGGTTAAGAAAACAGTGGCAGGCCGTGCTGGTAGGTGCTGGGGGTAGTTAGTGGTGGTAAGAGCAGGTAAGGTGTGGGTAGGTTTGGGGGCAGAAGTCCACACTAGCCCGACCGTGCCTACTAGACAACACTGACCTCAGCTGCTGCATAGAGCATGCACTTTGTAGCGGACACCAGAGAAAGTCCTCCCGCATGAGGTTGTAGCAACGAGGCCTGTCCGTACAGACGTAGGGGTAAGGCACAGGGCAACACATTTCACCTATTTCCTTTGTCAATAGGATTTGTCTTTTTTTTCTTTGTTGCTCTTCTTCTTAAAGAAAATATATTTATGTGAAACAATGATAATATGATTTTAATGTGTTGATAGTTTAATAACGATATCATAGTATTGCTTTGCTTTGAGTGCTCTGATGTTGGTTTAAGTTTTCCTTGTGGCAAGATGCTGCCCCCTGGTGACCAGCTTTTCGGACAGTGTCTCAGAGATAATGCATAAATAAAACAGCATTTTGAATTTGTATTAATTATGAATGAATAATTCTTTCACGTTCGATTTTCAACCAAGCAATGAATGAAAAAATAAACCTACAAATTAACCTTCTTACTGAACTAAAACGCTTTAGTTCACAATGAAGTTTAGCTTAGCCCTTTGATTCTCTTTATATTCCTTTTTATTGCAATGTTGCTCATACTAATGTACAAAAATAAAGTTAAATCGTTTGACTCACTGAGCGACTCACGGTCCTTAATCAAGTTGTTATTATTATCACGAGCAACGGTGGGCGGCTAGAGGAAGCAGCGTCGTGGGACTCACTTGTGAGGAAGAAGAGGAGCGGGCTGTTCGCTCAGAGACAGGTGGGTGGCCTTCAGGTAGCTCTGGCGGCGGGCTGCCGACTTGGGCGAGGGTTTGGGACTCCCCTCCGAGTCCTCCTCGCTGTCCTCCACGTCGCCCATGGCCTTGACGTAGCTGCCGCTGCGCATCCTCCTGCAGGGGATCTCTGACCCCCCAGCCTTGCCTGGGCACAGAGAGCCGGACCAGTCCCCCAGTGGAACCTGCAGGACACAAACATATGTATACATATATAAATCATGGCGAAGACTGCTGACTTGACAACTGTCCAAAAGATGACCATTGATACTTTAAAGAAGGAGGGCAAGACACAAAAGGTCATTGCCAAAGAGGTTGGATGTTCCCAGAGCTCTGTGTCCAAGCACATTAATAGAGAGGCGAAGGGAAGAAAAAGATGTGGTAGAAAAGAGTGTACAAGCAAGAGGGATAAACGCGCCCTGGAGAGGATTGTCAAACAAAACCGATTCAAAAATGTGGGGGAGATCCACAAAGAGTGGACTGTAGCTGGAGTCAGTGCTTCAAGAAGCACCACACACCGACGTATGCAAGATATGGGCTTCAGCTGTCGCATTCCTCGTGTAAAGCCACTCTTGAATAAGAGACAACGTCAAAAGCGTCTCGCCTGGGCTCAAGACAAAAAGGACTGGACTGCTGCTGAGTGGTCCAAAGTTATGTTTTCAGATGAAAGTAAATTTTGTATCTCCTTTGGAAATCAAGGTCCCAGAGTCTGGAGGAAGACAGGAGAGGCACAGAATCCACGTTGCCTGAAGTCCAGTGTAAAATTTCCACAGTCAGTAATGGTCTGGAGTGCCATGTCATCTGCTGCTGTTGGTCCACTGTGTTTCCTGAGGTCCAGGGTCAATGCAGCAGTCTACCAGGAAGTTTTAGAACACTTTATGCTGCCTGCCGCGGACCAACTTTATGGAGGTGACGATTTCATTTTCCAACATGACTTGGCACCTGCACACAGTGCCAAATCTACCAGTACCTGGTTTAAGGACCATGGTATCCCTCTTCTTGATTGGCCTGCAAACTCACCTGACCTTAACCCCATAGAAAACCTATGGGGTATTGTGAAGCGGAAGATGCGAGATGCCAGACCCAACAATGCTGAAGAGCTGAAGGCCACTATTAAAGCAACCTGGGCTCTCATAACACCTGAGGAGTGCAACAGACTGGTCGACTCCATGCCACGCCGTATTGCTGCAGCAATTCAGGCAAAAGGAGCTGCAACTGAGTATAGATTGCCATACATGCTGAAACTTTCCATGTTCATACTTTTCAGTTGGCCCACATTTCTAAAAAATCATTTTTTGTACTAGTCGTAACTAATATTCTAATTTTCTGAGATACTGAATTTGGGATTTTCAGTAATTGTCAGTACTAATCATCCAAATTAAAAGAAATAAACATTTCAAATATATCACTCTGTGTGTAATGAATTGATATAATATGTAAGTTTCACGTTCTGAATATAATTACTGAAATAAATCAACTTTTTCATGATATTCTAATAATTTGACCAGCACCTGTATATATATTATATATATATATAAATATGTATAAATATATATTCAGTAGGTTATGTGGTCATGTGATCCTCTGTTTAAAACGTGTTAGAATGGGCCTTACCGCACATGGATGCATTTTATACGTTAATGTTGTAATGACCTAGAAGTATTGGCTTGATTTGGCCTTTGGTGTTATTAATTCAGTACACCTAATGAAGCATTGTGTGGTTGTGCAGTCCCTCAGTTAAAAAATACAAAACTCCATTCCCAGAATAATATCTGGCACAGAGAAAGATAAATAACAATACTCGTTAGAGCTCTCTTTTATAATATGATAAAAAGTATATTATTAATTAAAAATGGGCAATTAGGAACCTTTTTTTTTCTCTATGTAATTTAATTAACTCATTACCGGCAGAACCTGAAAAGCCTTTGCCAAGCATTCCTTAGAAACGAAAAAACAATTAAACTGAAAATTCAGGATGGTGATTAATGATATCGATCTGCTGGCCAGATTGCTAATGAAACGGAAAGCTTGAAGGCCCACCTGAAGGTATTGCTGTGCCAGGTCCTGGTGACACGACTTAGTCGATTTCAGTAGAGCCTTGTTTACCGAAGCCGAGCCCTTCTGTAGGACCTGCCTGGCCTGGGTGAGGGTCAGCGTGGACCAAGACCCCCTCTTCACCAGCGTGTCCCCCTTACCGGCCCTCCCCCGGCCCTCCTCCGCCTGGCCCTCTAACTGCATGGTCCCTTGGCAGGCCAGGAACTTGAGGTCCCCGCTGCTCTTGGACGTCCTCAGGGTGTGGGATGCCGCGATGGTGTTGTAGCCCTGCGGGATGGGGTGTCGGAGGGCGGCCTGGCTGTCTGACACCGCCCGCCCCAGTGTCATCATGCTCAGAGGGTTGCGGTACCCCACCGCATTGAGGCCCCCGGCGTCGCTGTCCAGGCCGTCGTCCGAGCTCCACAGCGCTATCGTGTTGGGCCTCGGCCTCTGCCTGGACCCCTCCGTCTTGCCCCGGTCTTTACTCTTGCTCCGGCGGGTCACCCGGCAACCGTCGTCCCCGGCGTCCCCGGCTCCGCCCGGCCCTCCCGCCATGCGGCCGTTCAGGCTGCCCTTCATCACGGAGCCCTCCAGCGACTGGGACTTGGCGAAGAGCTTCTGGACCGAGTGCATGAGGTGGCGGATGCGCCCGGGGCTCTCGCTGCGCTGCTTGGACATGCGTCCCCGGTGGAACTGCAGCGTGCTGAAGCCGTCGCGCTGCAGGGGCAGGTGGCGCTCCAGCTGGTCCAGCAGGTTGGAGGGCAGGCGGTTCATCTTGGCCGCCGTGGCCGAGGAGATGGTGGCCGAGCCGCTGGTTATCATCGGGCCCCCGCTGAGGTCCAGACCCAGGCCCATGCCCATGGAGAGGGAGCCGGAGAGGGTGCTGCCCCTGCTGCCCTGCCTGGCCCCGTGGCCCCCGGCGCCGGTGATGCAGCCCTGGGGGCAGACGGCCTGGTCGGCCTGCTGGGAGGTGAAGTGCAGCCGGGGGAAGGTGCTGCTGCTGGACATCTGGTTGAAGGGCAGCAGGCAGTCGGGGGGCAGCTGAGCGGGGCTGGTGGCGGGGAACTGGTGGAAGTGGGGGTCCAGCGTGCCGTAGTGGCTCATGGTAGATGTCAGCATGAAGGAGCCGTGGGGGTCGGAGGTCATGGGGCAGAGGGGCTTCTGGGACCCTCCCATGGGCTCGCAGGAGTCAGACAGGTGACGGCTGCGGTTGGCTCCTAACCCTTTCATGGTGGCTCTGGCGCTGTCCCTAAAACATTTCTGCGGGTGGCGTGGGTCCGCAGAGCAGCACAGAACACCCTGGACACAGAGACACAGTTTAGTTCAAGGACAGATCATGTTGCGAGTCATCAGGATTGGGGATATCCTTGAGCTTATTTCACGGAGATGGATGTCTTGACAGGTCAAAGGCACATCTGAAGGATTACTACTATTAAATAAAATGGTTGTAAATCATGTAAATCGTTTTTTTCGTCTTCGTTCGATTTATATATTCATATATCATCAGAGCATTCAGAAATACATAAAGGACACATGATAGATGCTACAACATAGAAAAGAAGGGGCAGAGGTAGGCAATATTTCTTTAAAACTATTTAGCTGGAAAATCTGACCACTAGAGGGAGCACTAGTAGTTGTACAGCACAGAACACAGCTGTACCGTCACCGAACATTTCAATCCAGCTTTCTTATGCCTTTTTATTCATTTGACCAAATGACACACAAGAATGCCTCTCAACATTATTATTAGTTGATGTTTTCAAATGTAAGCAAACCTAGATGTGCATGAAAGAAA
>NC_044048.1:18351709-18366709 GCF_902167405.1 Gadus morhua | reverse complement strand
CTCTCTCTCTCTCTCTCTCTCTCTCTCTCTCTCTCTCTCTCTCTCTCTCTCTCTCTCTCTCTCTCTCTCTCTCGCTCTCTCTATCTGTCTCTCTCTTTCACGTACACATGCCACACACACAAACACACATACACTCACACATACAAACACACGCACACACATACACACACACACACACACACACACACACACACACACACACACACACACACACACACACACACACACACACACACACACACACACACACACACACACACACATGCATCCCATCACACTGGTCATCTTTCTAATGTTAACCTTCCTCTGCCTGTTTTGCCAGGTCCTTCCTTCCTAACCCCCATTCCTACCACAACACCACCTCCTCCCCACAACCGACCGGCACCACCATCTGTTTCCTTTCCCCCTCCTCACCCACAATCATCCTCTGCCAATGTGATTGCTTTGCGGGAGCTTATTCCACTGTGCAGACTTCACTCCCCAGCCGGCCAACCGACTCGGGCTTGTACATAAGTAGCCAAACAAACAAGGCAGGGCCCACTTTTAACGACACCGCGACACTGTGTGTCACACGTTTAGCACCACACTTTAGCCATTGCAGTAAGTATCATGTGCAGTGCGAGACGGCTCGCAGTTCCGTCCGAGAAGCCGCTGCGGCATGTGGAGCACGTCCCGGGCTGACAGAGAGAGGTTAGTGATGTCATATCCACAACACACATGGAGTCAGAGGGATGGGAAAGAAACATATCACCTAACTATATCTGTAGCATGTGCAAGCAGCCATTATTTTAATATCTGACGTGGGCTAACAGATAGGGCACCGCCTGTGTTTGTGTTTGGACTATAAAATGCTATGCATACAAACATTTTGGGGGTCCTAAGAGTTATTTCCATCAAGGCTGTTTTCTCGCAGCGAGACGGATCTGAGGAGCAATCTCATGTGGCAAATCAAAACAGCGTTCAGCTGAAATACTGCCAGCTCATGCATAAATAAACCCACCACCCCGTGGCTCTTGTGTTAGTTCACGCACCTTATCCCACAGAGGCAAACACAGACACAGACACACCACACACACATGCACACACACACACTTACAAGAGTGCAGACACGCAGACATGCACATGCACAAACATTAAAACATACACGTACACACATGCACACACACATGCACACACGCACATATGGCACACACACACACACACACACACACACACACACACACACACACACACACACACACACACACACACACACACACTGACACGACACACATACACACACAAACACACAGCAAGCAGTTCTGACCACCTCATACCTGTTGACTTTGCATGTTTTATTTATCAATCTACCATACATGTGCACACTCGGTACCGGCAGTAAACACATGCATCTCAATTTCTTGAGATGTGCAAAAACAACAGCCTGCATACCTGCAAGACACTTGCGGGGTCAAACCAATAGAAACGACGCTGCCTACAATGAAGCTCAGAGGGCCAAGGCGGGACCAGTCCATCGCTACAGCAGTGGGGCTGGACAATCCCAGTGAAAAACAACATACGTGCTGCACTAGCCAATTATTCTGTCAAATAGTCCTTTCTCGTTTTCCCCTTTCTGCTGAACTAGCTCCTCTCCGGCGCTGCACTTCAGGACGCTGTGACTCACCGGCCACTCTGATGAAACACAGAGCAAAAGGCTGCTGGCTGCATCGCTCCAAGACACGACTCGCTCTATTTCCCCCCCCCACTCCAATATTATCACACATTTTCTTTTTGTGTCGCTCGAAGTCCACAGAAACATCCCAATGCATTTGCAATTCAAAAATGTATGCAAGAGTTGGCAACGGCAGAACTCCGAACACATTCTCTTCATCGGAGGGGTTCCTTGCCCAACTGGATGATTAAACGAGTCAGCTGACACAAAGCCGGTCCTAAATTAGCCCTCCTTTCCCTTCCGGTGGCTCCTGCCAGGGTTCTACATCAATGGGCGCTGTTCCCCGCACACAAACCATTAATAGTGCAGTGATCATTATCGATTTCCCCCAGGTAATCATCATTCGTCACCACTTAGACATTGGAGGTTTAATGCGGCATTGCGAATGGATTTCTGATTAATAGGAACAATGCTCAGAGGAGCTGGTGCTACTGAGGGGAGATACAGAGAGAGAGGGGGGGGGGTGTCTTCACACTAGAGTTGTCATATTGTTGCGTTACCAATTCTTTACTTTTTCAACTGCCTGTCTAGATAGGAACCAAGGGCCCCCTGGATATATGGTTGGTTTGAAAGAAGAGCTACCAAACCCCATGGTGAGATGAAGCAGTGCATACCACATCATTGTTGAATGCTTCAATCCTGATTGGTCAATAAAGTTCCAAGAGTGTGCATTATTCCTCGATGCCGCGTGCCACCTCTGGGACGCCTCTGCCTTCTCACTGCTCCGAATCAATGCACCGCAGATCCAACGTTAAAAGCCAAGGTCAGACACAGACATAACGACCCCATGTTTCCTTGACAACACAAACACATTATGCTCAAAGCGTTGCAGAAGAGTATTTAAATTTCAGCTGAATAGCCAATAAGGTGATTTATGAAAGTAATTAATATCTCATCCTTGTTGGTATTGGACGTGGTCAGCAGCCTTGGCTTGGCCTCAGTGCCAACCCCCCCCCCCACCCACCCACCCACCCTCTGCCCCCCGCCCACACAGGACACATCGTAATGGTTTATTCTGTAAATTAAAAAATCATGATATTAATACAACTCAACATGTATATAAATGAAATCACAGCCCGGAGACTACAGAGGGTTTGTGTGGCTGGAGACGGGACAGCACACAGATGCAGATTACGGTTCGAAGTTCAGTCCTGCAGTCAGTTCCACTGACGCCCTCGGCCAATGAGATCGAGGGGAATCCCCTGCCGT
The DNA here is from genome assembly GCF_902167405.1 of Gadus morhua. Classification (NCBI taxonomy): domain Eukaryota; kingdom Metazoa; phylum Chordata; class Actinopteri; order Gadiformes; family Gadidae; genus Gadus; species Gadus morhua. The sequence continues at coordinate 18,363,789 of NC_044048.1, read as the reverse complement.
GGAAAACCTCTTGTTTTCCATTGCGAGGAAACAAGAGGCTTAGGGCTTTGGGCATTAGCGGGGTGTGGATCTTCTAAGCCTCTCTTGTGTCCAAACCAAGGCTTGAACGCAACTAAAGTATGTGTCACTTATCCTTTCCGGCTGTATCTCATTTGGACCTCCGCGTGTTGGGAGGTCAGAGGTCAGCGCCCGCGCCATCGGTCGTCATGGTAGAGATGCAGCGGAGGCGCTGGCGTCCTATATCAGCTCCTTGTGAAGCCGCCATATGCTTTAAAGTCCTCTAAATGAAGACTTTCATTATCTGTTTTCCAAGGGTCACCCAGCTGATGAATCTGTGATGGCTTTTGTGCTCGGTCATGTGAGCATGAGTCTGAGCAGTACAACTGATTTGATTTGCAACTTGAATTTACCGGTCAACGCGTCCACCAGAGTTAATTTAAACAGCATTTGGGTGCAAATAAAACGATGCTATTTATATTGCTTGAAGAATTAAAATATCTGCCTCTGTCAGGCGCAAAATTCTCCCTGCTCCTTTCTGAGTATCTTTCCTGTGATTGGTTTGAGGATTCCATCTTGCCTGTCAATCTCAGGTGTCTGAACTGCAAAAATCAATGGAGAGAAACATAAGGAGGAAGGGAGCAGAGTGGGAGGGGAACGTTCTTTGGATTGTTCAGTTTCAAACTCTTGCTCTCTTCCGCTCGTTTCTGTTCTCGCCCTTCACAACTCTTTAATCTTACCTGCAGAATCGTTAAATATTAGGTGTGGAAGCAGTGAACATGGTTTTCCTTGGCTGTAGCCAATCACTCTGATATAGGACAGTATGGACGCCGGGAGTTGCCAAAGAAAGTAGAAAATGTTATAATTATGAGGAGATTTCATAATTGTCCTAATTTCGAGAAGTATGAACAAGTTTCCTTTTATTAAATACAATATATCATTATTGTGTCAGTAATTTTAATGAGATGCAAATTCATAATTATGAGCTATTATAACTTAATATCAACTTGTAGCTTAGTCTCTCTCATACATACCAGTTAGTATCTCATAAAACTGGAATAAACTCTCAGTGTTATGACTTAAGAGTGCCAGCTTGTAAGACAGCCATTTCCACTGATGTGGATTGAGGTGCACAAAAAAGCAGATTTAATATCATTTAATGACTGTCCCACATTTGCATAAACTAATGAAGAATTCGAACAATTGAAATTTGGCAGGGTAACCTCATCGGTTACTCCAACAGAAAAGTAAGCTTATGCATTCTCCAACGCCTTATGCGATTCCCATCGCATAATCTCTCCTTTATGCACATAAATCTCTTTGCTATCTGCCAAGTGTTATCTAGCATGGGTGATGACTTTCCAGGAGAGAAAGACAAAGGAGGAGAGGGGTGCAGAAAGGCTCAAGTTAAGGTTTAGAAAGTGAAATCGTGAAAGGAGGCTTATATTCGAGAAGGAGGTCTTCAGAAAATGCCCGGCTACATTTTGACAGTGAGGGCTTAGATATAAAGATCAAAGACAGAAAGAAGGCTTTTTCTGAAGTCTCTCTTGAATGTATTATATGATGGAAATGTGCCTTTTGAATGAAATGGGTTGCAGGGCAGCGGTTGGGCGTTGTTAGAGTTGATCTGACAGCCCCAAAAGGTATCCTTCGAGACAGAATGGTGGTGTGTCAGTGTACCCTCCCCACAGGCTCCCACGCACACACACAAACACACACACACACACACACACACACACACACACACACACACACACACACACACACACACACACACACACACACACACACACACACACACACACACACACACACACAAAACACACAAAACACACACTCATACACACAACCACACTCACAAACACACACACAAAACACACAAAACACACTCACAAACACACATACAACCACACACACACACGCAAAACACGCACTCATACACACAACCACACACACACACACATATAGTCATACACACACACACACACAAATATATATGCACACACACACAGACAGCCCCCCACACGCACACACACACACACACACACACACACACACACACACACACACACACACACACACACGTGTACACACACACACACACACACACACACACACACACACACACACACACACGTGTACACACACACACACACACACACACACACACACACACACACACACACACACACACACACACACAAACACACACGTACACACACATACAACACACAAAACACATACACACACATTGGAGCAGTTTGAGTGACATCCTCTAGAGACATGCCACACTGTAAGGTACTAAATGTAAACATTATATTCTGCACGAGTGCCATGATGGATGCATAGAGCTGCCACTGGAGATGGTTCTGGTGCCACAAAGTCAGATCACGTCTGTGTCTGGCAGGTTTTTTATTGGGATCGCTTGCATGCGTTTGGATATCACAGCAGGCTTGAAGATACTGTGCACCATGCATTATGGAGGGACTGCAAAGACTGGAGACAAGGGGTTGGGACCGTCTGCACGGCGCATATCAGATGAGCTCATACTTTATGAATGGAGAGTGATGCGAATTAAAAGTATGGCTTCATACGGAGGACAAATAAATGATGAAAAATGAAATTTGCTCTACTTTCAAATACGACAATGCAAGTACAGTAAGTATACATGGCAACAATGTCTCATGATAGTAATTTGTTGGGGTTAGGGTTGAATTCTCATGCTAAATGCTGCACTATCTGGGCTAAGCCTATGCTAGTAGTATTCCTCTACCTCAGTGATGAACCGTCTTCAAACACCGACTGCTGAGTCGTCCTACTGCGCTCTGCTTCAGCGACTGTCTTATGATTATTCATATGGAGCAAAAAAAACACGCCAAAAGGGAACAAACATGTCCTCCCTGACCTTTTTCGTGCCCTCTTTCACCCCTTCTCTCTCTCTCGCTCTCTCTCGCCAGCACAATGTCTTCTGGCGGCTTTGACTTCACATGCATAATTCATAGCAAACAGAGAGATAAGGAGTTATGCAAAAGAGTCAGCAACACACCCATCTCTATCCTGGGGAATAGTTCATCAGAGGGCGACCGATAATGACACAGAGCAGTGGGATGGAGAGAGAGAGAGAGAGAGAGAGAGAGAGAGAGAGAGAGAGAGAGAGAGAGAGAGAGAGAGAGAGATATCTACTGTCTGTGTGACTCCTAGACCTCTTAAGATACAGAGATAAACAACTATTAAGTGTTCATTGTTGCTTCTTGGTGGAACGTGTGGCAGCAAAGTTTGGGCAGGCTTTTTGACTATTTATTATGGCAACAGAAGAAAAACAACCCAAAACAGGAGATGTTAACAGATAGGGTAGCGGGAGTAGAAGTAGCGAATGCTGAGGATGATTAATAGGCTAATCTATTCAAATGGCCGCATTAATGTGAGGAGGAGGGAAAACATAAAGATGCTTAATTACACTGAATGCTATTTGATCGCTGCGTTGTCACTGGATAACTAAACAGTTGGCTGGGTACGAAAAAAAACATGCATCCACCCCCGTCCCCGAACCCCAAAAAAACAACATTCCCTTCAGATGAGGCCTCTGAGCTCGTGGTGGCAAATGCGTCCTCCTATGTAAACCCATGTGTTGGATGGAAGCAGGAGTAGGACACGCTGTCCCGGGACTGTCGTCGGGGTTCCCTGCAGGGTACAGTAGGCTGATTGATTGGACGGGCCGACCTGCGCTGGCATCACGGGCTGAGCCCTGTCCGATTGTGCTGAGTCATGGCGGGTTGCTGGAGTGCTCTTGTCTATTTATTATCTGTATTAGATAAGCGCTGTGTCAGGGGAAAAGCTACGCCACCGCAGCGTCGCATGGATACAGTTAGGAGCCGCTGTGACAAGAGGATCTCTCTCTCTCTGTCTCTCTCTCACCCACTCTCTGTGTGTTTCTCTCCCTCTCTAACTTTCTCCCCCTTCTCTCTGTCCTCTCCCCTCCCTCTCTCTCTCGATCTCTACCTCTCTCTTTCTCCCCCTCCCCCCTCTCTCGCTCTCTCTGTCACCTCTCCCCCTTACCATTTCTCTGTCACCCTCTGTCTCTCCCCCCTCTGTCTCTCTCCTCTCCCCTCGCATCTTTATTTTACCCTCTCTGTCTCTCTTTGTCCGTCACCTCTTTCCCTCTCTCTCCCTCTAAAACTCATCTGAACAGCTCTCCCCCTCTCTTTCTCTCTCTCTCTCTCTCTCTCTCTCTTGCTCTCGCTCCACCTCTCCCTCCCTCTAAAACTCATCTTGACAGCTTGCCCTCCCGTACACAAGTGCTTAGACCAAATCCCTGTATGTGCTGTACCACATGTGCTTAAAAACACCCACACCCATGCACACACCCACACCCCTACACACACCCCCACACACACAAACATGAAGATGTGAAGAGGAGGACGCTGCCTGTCACTCTATTCTTGCTGTTACAAATACATCGGTGGTAAGCATTCTGACAGCGAGGGCTGAATGACAAAACAGCTGGTACAAGGACAGACGGGCGTAAATAAAGATCACATACACTCTCACACACACACACACACACACAAACACACACACACACACACACACACACACACACACACACACACACACACACACACACACACACATTCCCTAACCAACAAACACATGCAGGTTCGTGGTCAGAGCTGTTCTTCGTCTGTAGAAATGAACACTGCTGCCGTCCCACACACTAAAGCATTTGGGAGAGAGAAGGTGGGAGGCAGAGAGAGGAAAGGCAGAGAGAGAGAGAGAGAGAGAGAGAGAGAGAGAGAGAGAGAGAGAGAGAGAGAGAGAGAGAGAGAGAGAGAGAGAGAGAGAGAGAGAGAGAGAGAGAGAAAGAGAGAGAGAGAGAGAGGGAGAGAGAGAGAGAGAGAGAGAGAGAGAGAGAGAGAGAGAGAGAGAGAGAGAGAGAGAGAAATTGTAGATTATAAATTGTCATTAAATAGGTACAAGGGAAAAATAAAATGAACATAAGTATGTTAAATGATATCCCCAAGTATGACCTGTCAGATTCTCTGTATGAGTTGAGAATCATAACCGACTCAACACTAGGCACCACTGTTCACACAGTTTACCTTTAATCATTCACAGGGTTTGCAAGTGTGTGCAACTTTTATATCTTCAAACAGCACCTGAACAATCGACTTATGTCTTAAGCCTTAAAGGGCGAGTAAACCCCCAAGTTGGATCAGTTGAATACGGTTTGGGTCACGCAATGTGTTTTACTTCTTCAGGCTCCAAACGCTGGTAGTTTTCCGTTGGCTGCGCAGCCTAGCTCAACTGGATATGACATGCATTTGGAAACATCCCTCGCACATTTGTTTCAACTCTTAGGCCCTGTTTTCTCCTGCCAAACCGGGGGTTGACTTACCCTATAACACCTGACATTCCCTATTACATGTTGCTGCTGCACAGGTGTTCTTTATGCTGTTTATGTTGGCGTAGCCGTAGCATTTTGTTAAAAAAAGATTTAATGCGTTTATTGATTCCATGATTTCTACAGGTAGTCGGGAGAATCGCACGAGTGAGGGTACACACTCTAACTTGTTAGCCTTCTCTCTTATTTATAGTATTGTTTTATTTATTTGTTGGTGGAAGGTCTTGCTGACCCACACACGCACGCACAAAAGCATTCACGCAAACAGACACACATACACACACACACCCAAACACCAAAGAAGGAAGGAAACTGCGAGGCAGCTCTGGAAATGCATCAGTGGTGCAACTATGCTAATGGCGCTTGCCTTCTATTCATTCCATGTCAGTCTCTCCTGCTTGTCTCTCCTGCGAAAATAGCACAAAATAGGGGGAAAATATGCTGACTGTGAGCGCAATGAGGCAGTGAACATGAACCGCCCTGAATATAAATTAAAATAAGTTCTGTGTGTCGCTTCAATAATGAATGGGATTTGGTGCAGCTGCTGTCACAGGGCAAGAACGCAGTTCCCGAGTTGTGTCTGTTATGTCGGTTCCACTTTGCTTCCAGAAGTGTTAAGTTATAATTCATGACCCATATTCAGAGGGAGCCGGTTTGTACACGTTAAGCCTGCTCAGGATTTACGCAAACAGCAAAAATACATTACTTGAGGTTACCTGTTTTTTAAGGCATGTAAATGATTAAAAGCCTCTGTGTACTTGACGAGACACTGGCTCACCCAAATCGAGCAGAACCAAAAAACTGCGCTGTTGAATAATGAAAGAGTCGTGGAAATACACACATAAGCACTCAACTAGAAGCTGAACTTGGAAAGCAAAAGGGAAAGACCATAGCAAAAACAAAAGAGATCATTCAGTTTGAGACATCGATAGTACCGTTCAGCTTCCAACACACGCTGACCAAGGGGCCAAACCCAGAGCTGCTGAGATCTCCTCCACGCTCATCGGCGTAGCCTACTTGAGTGAATACCAGGGTGACACTCCCAGACTCCTCTCTGAAAGGCTTCCAAGATATATCCTCCTGGAGAGCATCTCATGGACTCATGAACTTCCTCTCTCCGAAGGATAAGGGAGGGTCAGAGTGACAGAATGATGCCCCCCCCCCCCACACACACACTCACACACACTTTTAGGGCCCTATTTTAACGGTCTGAAACGCAAGTGGGAAGCGCAAAGCGCAAGTAGCTTTGTGGGCGGTTCTACGGCGCTATCGCTATTTTACAGGCGGATGAATGACACTTGCGTCGCGGCGCAAGTGTCAAAAGGGTTGGTCTGAAGCAGCCTAGTTACCCGTAGGTGTTGTTTGGGCGTAACGTCCAACAAACCAATGAGAGTGCCAGCTCCCATCCCCTTTAAGAGCCATGAGCGCATTTGAATCGGACGAGTTGATATTTTGACAGCGCGTCTGCAGTCTCCGATGAGACAGATGCACATGAATTTCAAACTGCAAATGGCTCAGTTTATTGCCAAATAATATGGCCTAATTCACACATGGAATAAGGGGTTTCTTCCACAACTTCAGAAATACTGAGTCCTCAAATAAATTTCGGCAAAGCTTATATGATATAACATATGATATGCGGTAACTGTGGTTCTATTTAATGATATACGCAATACATTATAAACATTGTTTCTTATCAGTATTGTATGCTATCCTAATATGCATGTGTCCCCGCGGTAATAGACATTGCCATGGATTGTATTATGCGTTACGTGTTTAGTTTGCGTGTGTTTAAACAGAGCACACACGCGCGCCCGCATTCATTCATTCTTTTTAACACTCACTCGCGGTAAAACAATGTTTTTCACGATCAAATACTCATCAATCCTAAAAGTTACGGGCATGTAGGCCTACACGATGTCTGTGTCAAGAAAATATGTGTTTGCTGTACGGTGTTTGCAGATGCAATGATTTAAAAGTACAACTTATTACCGCTGCATCAGCTGTTCTTTCCCAAATAATTTACCAAGAATGTGCGGCTAGGTAGATGGGAGAAGCAAAGTGTATGCGCGAGGTGAACAAGCAATCCGTATGCATCGCATGCGCATGTATGCATGCGCCCTTAAAATAGACTGACTTTAAACCAGGTATTTCCTGGTCAGTAGCGCAATGGTATTCAGTAACGGCAAAATACCGTTTGCGCCAGAACACGCCTCCTCCTTCCGCCGAACCGCCCCTTGGGGCGCATGATCAATCCCTAATTTACCGGCGAGTGGCGGTGGTGGGAAAAGAACGCTCTGCGCCAGTTGTAAACTAGCAACGACACATGCGCCAGTGACTAAGTCACTTGCGCCGGATGCAAGATAGGGCCCATAGAGTTCCTCCATTGTATTCACTCCCCCCCCCCCCCATCCCCTCCCATGCACTTTTTTTCCCCCTCACTTTAAAATCTCATCCACTTCAGAGTCAAGTCCTCACTTAGATGATGAATTATGGATTGCTGCCAGCGTGATGCTCAATATGAGATGAGGTGCACAGCGACAGGGCCATCGCAGCCATGAGGGACAACCGCCTTCTCAGCCTCCCCGCCCCACAGATACCCCCCCCCCTGCCTGTTATCCATATTCATGATAATATGCACTCATATGCTACCTACTTGGGTGTTCTTTTGTACATTTGCACACGTGACTGCATCTGTGAGTGGAGGCGTGTGTGTGTGTGTGCGTGTGTGTGTGTGTGTGTGTGTGTGTGTGTGTGTGTGTGTGTGTGTGTGTGTGTGTGTGTGTGTGTGTGTGTGTGTGTGTGTGTGTGTGTGTGTGTGTGCAAAATAATTACGTACAAGACATATGTGAGTCTATGTGAATGCATGTGCCCACGTGTGTGTCAGTGTGTGTGAGTGTGTGCCAGTGTGGTGCTGCTCATGTTCGGTGCATATCTTAGCACGCCCGCCCGTCCAGGAGCGGGCATACAGCCCCCAGGGCCCTGTCCGGCCCTGGGGGGATCGGCGGGAACATTCCTTGTGATCTCTCTAAATAGGGAGAGCATGGAAGTAGGAGTCATTGTCCCGATACAGAATAGGCCCCGGCTTGGGTTCCTTCTGCCCGAGTACACCTGAGCACCCCGGCTGATCCTTAGCCCAGTCGTCAGGCCTGAGAGAAGACGCTGGTGTCAGAGCACGCGCACACACACACAGACACACACAGACACACACACACACAGTCGTACACACGCACGCACGCACACACTCATAGACGGTATTGAGCGTTTGTTAGAAGACAGGCCAAGCCTCCATCTCAGCGGGCAGTGGAGTTGCAACAAGTGAAGAGCCCAATGTGGTGGTCAGCTGGCAGCCGGTCTATTGGTCCATACATCCGTCTGTTCATCTATCTCTCCATACATCGATTGTTCGTGCTTTTGTCCATCCATCCTTCCCTCCATCCCTCCATCTATCCATCCCTCCATCCATCCATCCATCCTTCCGTCCATGTGTCCGTCTATCCGTACATCCCTCCCTCCATCCATCCATCTATTTACATTATTTCTCCATCGCTTTCGCAAATTTCCTAACATTCTCAGCATTCTCTAAGCTGCAAGTGCAATTGTCACAATTGCTTGGCAACTGTTTTATGGGATATCACAAAATGCTATTTTGCAAACAATTGCATGTTTGCAAAAAAGTAGTATCTCACCCAAATTGGCCAATGCCACCAGCAGGCCCCGGACTCCACCACACACTCTCCCCTCAGCATGTAGCATGTAGCATGAAGCATGTAGCATGTAGCGGCTGCTAAGGGCTGTGATATTCATCCATGTTGGTAGAGAAATGGTAGAGATTTTGCTGTGGAAAAATTCCCAACATGAGGGGGTGAAATAGGAATCACAGATAGATTATGATTCCTATTTAACTATTATATCACCTGGCAGAAAATTTGCCAATTTGGCAGACATCACAAAAATGGCATGTCATAGATATTTATGAAATATACGTCTATGTAAGCCATACAGCAGAACTGTTAATGTTCGTCCTTTTTGTTTACTTAACCTTCATGTGAATTTCATTTTCTTGTCAGTCCAGCAACGTCGAGCTAGGATTTGGTATTGTGTCGCCCTCCTCTTATCCTGATAGTGATCATTGAATGGCCATCCAGGGCATTCAAAGGTATGAGTGAGAGTAAATATAGACCGTGGTATAGTTTGACTTGTGGTTCACTTCACGGGTAGGCGTTGGAATCAAAAATATGACATCCCTTTAAGTTAAAAGCTGTCCGTTACAACAGTTGCTATGCAGCACATGGAAAGCAGAAGCCGTAGTGCCTCAGCCCGGTTCCCTTTCAGAAAAAGCTGCATTATAACAGTCAAGCAAGCATCAATGCGTTCGCAGCTGATATATCTATGGCTGCTGTACGGACTTCACAGCAACAAAGCAACACTTCCTTTGCAACCATATTTGGCAATGCATTCAAGTGAATTGTGCTTCAAGGCCATAGTGTATATTCCTCCCCCCCCTACACCCCCCCTCCAGAAACACATAATCGGCTGGCACCAAGGCACACAGGAGAAAAACACATAATACAACCATATGCATGTAAATGTAAACAGATGCTGGTAAACAAACATTCTACATTCATGAATGCACACACGCAAACACATGCAGACTGAGACACACCGACGAGCATGCACAGATTTACGCAAACACACACACACACACACACACACACACATGCCCATACAATCTCACAGACACACACAAACACACATGCACACAATCACACATAGACACACACACGCACACACAAACACACATAGAGACAAATGTTAATCCATAAATGCCTTTGAAGTGCCAGAGCGTTGCCCTTGCACGCTCCGGCGACACGTTGCCTCAAAGTGTATGCGGGGACCTTGTTATTGCCACGCAGCAGCCCCTCCTCATTATCCCGGGTCATGTGACAGCAGATCTGAATCATTCGGTCCCGGGAGCGTACCAAGCGGATGGGGGTGTGGGGTGGGGGGGGAGACTCAAAGGCGCCTCCAAAACTCTGGTGACAAAGGGAGACCGAGCAATAACATCGGTCCTTCTCTGCCCCCAGACCCCCGCCTCCACGGCCTCAACTGCATGTATCATGTAAGACAGCGCCAGCGGGGTGGGCCGTCCTGCCCCGGGGCGGGGGGGGGGGGGGGGGGGGGGGGGGGGGGGGGGGCAGCTTGAGTCCTCTCGCTCTGCATGCAGACATGCATGATGATGCAGCGTTTCAGAGACGGACCGACAGACAGACGGACTGGTTTATCCCATTTAGACGTGAGCCTCTCAGACAGAAAACATCAATGGGTATGCAAATCCCAACACACACGTTCAAATGATGTGAGTATGCAAATAGGAAAAGCCTGCAATGTGTTCATTATAATTCGACAAATGTGTAAGTGTGTGTGTGTGAGTGTGTGTGTGGGGGTAAGTGTAAGGGTGCGAGTGTGTTGCTCAACAGCTCAGCATACAATTACGTTCCGTAAACTCTATCTAAAGATGTTTCACCCTAGACCTTGCCGTCCACATTGAAATAACAGAGAGAGATAGAGAGAGACAGAGAGAGAGAGGTAGAGAGGGGGAGAGAGAGAGAGAGAGAGAGAGAGAGAGAGAGAGAGAGAGAGAGAGAGAGAGAGAGAGAGAGAGAGAGAGAGAGAGAGAGAGAGAGAGAGACGGAGAGGGAGAGGGAGAGAGAGAGAGAGAGAGAGAGAGAGAGACAAAGAGAGAGAAAGAGAGAGACATAGAGGGAGAGAGGCCGACCACTGTGTGCACGCGTATGTGTGCGTGCATGTGTGTGTCTGTGTGTGTGTGCCTGTGCGCGCACGTGTGTGTGTGTGCCTTTGCGCCTCTGTGTGTGTGTTTGCCTTTGCGCCTCTGTGTGTGTGTGTGTGTGTGTGTGTGTATGTGTGTGTGTTTGTGTGTGTGTGCTTGTGTGTGTGTGTGTGTGTGTGTGTGTGTGTGTGTGTGTGTGTGTGTGTGTGTGTGTGTGTGTGTGTGTGTTTGTCGGTCAGCAGCCAGCAGCCACTCTCCAAGACACGGCAGCAGTTAGCAAATGACTCAAGATATGTGTGATCCGAGCGAAAACCAGAGCCCCTGCAGCACACCCCGCCCCCCCCGTCGAGGACAGGCCGAGGACCCCCTCCCAGCAGACGGACACAAAGGCAGACGCACGGGCCCCAGAACCAGCCCGAAGTCAGACACACCGCACAGGGCCATTAGCGCTAGGATCCGGGCTGAGAGACGTCCCCTCTCAGTGATCTCAGGATCAGACCGGGGGGGGTCTCTCCGCTGCAGGCGGGCCCTCTAGGTGGAGCTCCTGGGCACCGGGGGCCTCCGATAGTGCCGAGTGGACGAGGGTGGAGAGGAGCTCACTGAGCGATCCGTCGCTTGATTGGTGATTGAACTGACTGTGATCCCAGGGACTCTCTCGTATGCTCTCTCACTCTCTCTCCCTCCTAAGTAACAGTGTGCTATCGATCGGTTGCTGCTAATCTTGTTTATGATGTGGCGCGCAAAAGGAAAAGTGTCTGCCGATGAAGAACAAGGAGACAACGGAGTCTATTACATCTTCTACCTCTGTTTGTTTACTTACTCAGCTGTTTGGCCGGGGAAGTGTTTCTGGAGAATGTATATCTGTTCTGCACTTGGTAGTCTCTACCTTGG